>NC_081190.1:92043570-92343570 GCF_902713425.1 Acipenser ruthenus | reverse complement strand
ATTGAACTAGGGTATTTTGTATTTATTTAATGTGTTATACTATCCAACACTGCTAAAAAAAAATGTGTATGATGTATTTGTGTTATAGGCTTACTAAATGACATTATTATTATTATTATTATTATTATTATTATTATTATTATTATTATTATTATTATTATTATTATTATTATTATCATTATTTAGCAGACGCTTTTATCCAAAGCAACTTACAAAATCTAAAGTATATAAATTACAGGCAATAAAAATGCAAGACAAAGACATATATACAAAATAATTCTCAATAAAGAAAATACTAAAATATATATAAATAGGAATTTAAAAATAGATTGAATATGTGGGTTTTGAGAAGATGGCGAAGAGCAGTATAAGACTGAACAGTCCTGAGGATAACCGGAAGCTGGTTCCACCAGAGGGGGGAATATAAGGAGGGATTGGAGTTAAGAAGGGGCAGTATGATGAATAGAGGGATAGGTAAGAGCAAGGGTCTTAAATTGGATGCGAGCAGAGATGGGTAGTCAGTGAAGAGTGCAAAACAGAGGGGTAATGTGGGACTAGTGGGGTTGATTAATGGGTGTACTTGTTGTTAGGGGACAGCTGTCAGAGATCATTATAAAGACATAGTAAGAATTCAGATAGGGGTAGTAGTTGGGGTTGGGGTTAGGTTGACATAAAATATTTGTCCTGTTCAGCTCCCATAGACTCTGGTATATTGTTCCCTGACAACAGAACTTTATCATTTATTAAATAAAAAGTTATCATATTAAAGGACAGCAACAACTGCCTCTTGCATGTCTCAGAGACAAGGACCATCTGGGATTGTGGCTGCTTCAGTGTATTTCTTTAATGCCTACAGCATCAATGACAATCTGTACTCTGCTACAAATAAAATGCAGTGGGCTTTATTTTTGTATTCTTAGGCTAATTCAGTTGCTACAAAAAGTTCATTTTTGTCACTGGGTTGGTTTGCTGCAGCTTCAACACTATGGTATTGATGTAAGTCTGAGGCTGTCTCTCCAGGGTTGAGTTAATCTGATTAATTGTCTATCTCTGTTAATACTAGTGGCACGTATTATATCTAAACAATAACGTTCAATGTAGAATATGATGTGGGTATTTGGAACTAATAAATGGTAAACATTGCTAGAATTTTAAACATGGTCTCATCCTTAAAACATAACAAAATAGTTAATTCCATGTTTACCTCAATTCATAAACCTTACACTGGGGATCATTCATGCAGAGACATAAAGTTTGTGCCCAGTTGTATGTTGGTTTTGTGACTTGGTAATTAATTTGCACTGTAGGCTGAATTGAGACCCCTCTTCACTGAGCTGCTCCACAATTCTGCCACGTCATATTAAATGAGAATAGCAATGCCTGGGCTGTTGGATTGTCAGGTTCATTATCACCCACAGTAGCTGTGCTGATATCAATCTTCTCTTCGTGGGTGCTTGACTGTGGATTGATGTAATTGCATCATGTTTGGTATAATATTAATATGTCTGTATCAGCTTCCTCCTTACAACGCAAGGAGGAAACTATATATATATAATATCATTTAATCAACCGCCTGTCCTCCCTTCAAGAAGAGCATTCACTATTATTAGTTACTTGAATTACTGGGCCTTATTTTTATAAACTCTTTCGGCACTAGTAAGTCTCCAGAAAGACTATTTTGGAACATAAGACCATAAGAAAAGTTTGGGAACGAGAAAAGGCCATTCCACCCTTGTTAGCACACCATTCTCCCCTGCTGGAGGGAACTAATTTAAAAGCACATAATCTAGCCTTTTTTCAAAAGTTCCCAGTGTTTTAGATCCTGCTATGTCACCTTACTTTTTACTCAGCCTCCATTTATGCCCTGGTTTTTCTCTCTGTGCTAAATTTGAAGTAATGTCTTGGGTTAACTTTATCTATACCATTCGTGATTTTAAAGACCCCTATTTGCCTTCTTTTTTTAGGCTGAAGAGATTTAATTACTTTAACCTCATAGCTCATGCCATTACGTCCTGGGATCATCCTAGTTGCTCTTCTCTGTATGTGCTTGAGTGCACTTATGTAGTTTTTGTAATCGGGTAACCAAAACTGTACACAGTATTCTAGGGGGTCTAACTAGGGCATTGTATAATCTTAGCACAATCTCGCTACACTTGTATTCCACGCATTTTGTAATACAGCCTAACATTATATTTGTATAATGTATTATATCGTTTCAGTGCGTTTTTTCATGCAGTATATGTCTCAGTTTAATGGTCTGCTGTTATGAGTTGAGTTATCTTTCCGATAGCTGTATACAGGTCTACAGTGTTGAAAGAGTTAATACAATATTAAAAAAAAAAAAAAAACATGGCTGGCAAACATCGCTGGTGGTGGACTTGGTTGGATACATGAATATTTACGTATTTTTTATGTATTTTATAAACCGTTTATATTGTACTGATATTTTACTTGTTTTACTATTATCAAGGCACTCACTCAAATAAACCCAAGAATCTGTTCATACGACGATGATAACGCCAAAATAAATGATTTAAATAAAATTAATTAACGCGGTGTTTTAGCGAAATTTACCCTCTGAAATACTTGCTTGTAATAAATCACTGATTAAGGACGACACAATATTTGGTATTTAAGCAAAATTGTATTTTCCTTCGCCAGTTTTTTTTCAGTTATTTTTGCTTTTTCTGAAGGACCATTTACCACGCGTTGGTAGGTGGTTCTAACTCACCAGATACGTTGAATAAAATAACTATCACTAATGCACTAATGGTTGGACTTTTTCCCTGCAACGTCTTGAATAAACCAGTTAAGCATTTTTAAATGTTTTATTTAATCCAAATACAATATAGCAAACATGGACAATATCAACGGCTTTCCAAGAGGCAGTTGCAAAATATTCAACTACAGGTGCTATGGACCAACATTACATTGCGCAAAATATCACATTGCCTTCTATAAAATATACAGTTAAGACCACCTGAAAGACAGTTTAATTATTAGTACACATACACCTCCATACAGCAAAAAGTTTAAGAAAAAACAAACACCACTGCTCGATTTTTTTTGTATTACAGAGAAAAACGCTAAATAGAAGCACTGGTTAAATGAATTAGCGCATACTATAATCAAAAATTGCTACTCAACCGCTTAATGTGATCAAAATGAAAGTGTACAAACATGATCACGCTATGAGGTTTTCACTATACTGTGTAATGGTTTCAGAACGTATTGTATAATTTCCAATGATATAGCTTGTTTTTGTAAATGTGTAAATGTATAAATGTAATATATATTTGCACCACATTTGGTAATTTGGTAAACAGTGTATAGCAAAAAAGAAAAGTAGCCTTTGTGTAGTACTGTAATAGTTGCACAAGTCTGGAATAAAACTTGACAATCTCGAAAGTAAGGTATCGAAGCAAGACTCGCGATATTTAAGTTTTTGTTACACAAATAGGCAACAACAAAATAAAAGTTTAATCTTAAATCCAACTGTTCAGTTCTTAAGCCTGATGACGCAAATTGCCTTTTTAAAGACTCGAGCCCCCTTTTAAAAACTAACTTTGTTAAAAGCAATATGTAGAAGAAGGAAAAAACAGTCACTGGGCACTCTGTAAATTTTCTTGATGTTCCCAAGGAATGGGGTCCGTTTCCTCTGCTGCGGTTGTGTTCCTTCTGTGTTGCCAGAAGTGCTCTACGTCTGGGAGAATTATCCCCGTTTTATTCGCGGATGCTTCTGAATGTCCTTGTATGGGCAGGTTTTGAAGATCCTGCAGGGAATGTATGATACTGGTCCCCGTCTCCGCGCCGTTTTCCTCCGCCTTTGGACTCCTGCTCTCCCCAGCGCCTCTCGGGCTCCTGCACTTTACCAATCCCCAAATGCTAACGAACCCGTCTCTGAAATCTTCAGACATTGCCATTAATATCATCGGGTTAACCATGGTGTTGACAAACAACAGCACCTGCACGTAGATCATGAAGGTAGGCGGGGGGTTAACGCTTTTGCTGTGACTGTGCCGCGCCCAGATCCAACCTATCCACTCCGGCAGCCACATGAGCGCGTAAGCACTGCTGACACACATCAACATCAAGGTGATCCGTTTGCTCTGGTGCCTGGGATTTAGCGTCCTGTTTCTCCTGGGCTTCGTTCTCAGCATGGTCTTCATGTAGCAGGTGGCTGTGAAAATCATGGGGAGCATATAAGCCACCACTGGATAGATCTTACTAAACACGTTCATGAAGTTTGAAGCGTAAAATGGTATTTCAAAAACGCACAGGGTGATACTTTGCTCTTCTTTCATGGTGGTGAAAACCACATGCGGGATGGGCAGCACAAATGATATTGTCCATATTGAGAGAACTATCCCAAGTAAGCGCTTTGGGTGTAGATGTAAAAACTTTGGCGGGTTCAAAACATAATTGTACCGTGCCTGTCCCATGGCGGCCAAAGTGAAACTTTTGGCAACCAAGCAACAGTGAAGAAACCAATCTGTCGTTTTGCAAACAAAGTTACCAAAAGACCAGGATTGCTTGGAGTAAGTAACAGCGCGGATAGGAATGCAGAATAATATAATCAGCAAGTCTGCAGTGGTTAGGTTGATCACCAAAGCATTGACGATCGAAGTCTTTCCTTTTCTGAAATCGTGAACCAGGACCGCTGATATTAAGAGGTTTCCCACAAATCCTATGAAACAGATAACTGCCAAAATAACAGGCAGGAGGACAGTGATTTCCACCCCTTCCAAAAGTTGGATTCCGCCAGCAAAGTGTAACAGAGAAACGTTCATCATCCCCAAATCAGGCATTTGCTTGGGTGGCACTTTCAAATACTGCAAAACGGTTTTTTTTTTTTTTGGTTTTTTTTGTTTTGTTGTTTTTGTTTTCTCCCCCACCCAGAAAAAAAAGTATTCGTTGAGTTGATTGATTCTTTCCACAGTATCGTATGTCGAAACGCAAGATTGTTGGAAAGCTGAACCCCAGGATCAGCACTGGGAGCTGTCCTTAACTGCGTGGTTCTGAAATGGCTTGTCAGTATGGTGGTGTGCCAGAAGGGTGGGTAACTGAGCAGAGCAACATGCACGCGCTTTTATACTGCCTGGTAATTAACTATCGTCAAGATTTCACGTCACCAAGACATACAACTACCCACGGAAGGAATGGATTTTAATGTGGATGTTAAATGTAACACACACACACACACACACACACACACACACACACACAATTAGCTTATTATTATTTATGATAGTTTCAGGGGTGCTAGAAAAAAAGGTATTACGTGTGTGTAAATGATTCAGTTCAACTGGCTTTTACATAGTTTTGTAAGTCACACGGGCGCACAGTTTTTGTTTTAATTGCATTTGTTAGCTTTGTATCATTCAGAAAATATACATGCACAGGTATTTAAAATATCAGTTAAAAACAGCGAAAATTCCAACATACGATCTAACAATATATTGAGATAAAATCATTAAAATATAAAATATAAAAGCAAATGCCTATTTATAAAATTCGTTCTTTTGAGAGGTGTGTTAACATAATATATTTCCATTCTTTATTTATGAAGGGACCTTTGGTGATTTCAAGTATTTTAGAAGTATTTTTTTTAACCTACTAGTTTATAAAAAATTCTCTTGGCGATGTTGCTATATTTACAGAATGTGCCACCGATACGCGTTTTGGACAATGGCATTATATATATATATATATATATATATATATATATATATATATATATATATATATATATATATATATATACATATAATCTGCTGTACGTAGTTCACCAAGGTGGTCCACTAAAGTAGCATCTTTGCATTACAGTACAAGGGTTCAATTCCAGCCAGCTGTATACAGTATGCCTGTTTCTGTTATAAAACTGAATCCATGGAGCAGACAAATGGGAGAGTGCTATTATAGCGGCTGCTGTGGAAGTTATTGTGGGCCATGCTTGTCCCCCCGGGGCTCAAAGTGTTTACTGAGAAAAAATATCTTACGCTCAAAACAGTGACAGAGAAAAGAAGGGAAAAAAGAGGATGACAGCTGGTAAGTAACATTGACAGACATATACAATGATTTATTTCTACAGGGTGGGTTTAGAAAAGTGGTAACATGCCACTGCAGATTCCGTCACAAAAGTGTTTGATTCTGAACAGCAATGCAGTGCTCAGAAAAGCTTACAATTGTATAAGCATAGCAATTATAAAGCTCAGAGATGTACGGTGAAGCTTATTCGTTGTTTCAATACAAAATAATATACTGTGGGTTTTAAAACCAAAGTCACGTTATTATTATTATTATTATTATTAGTAGTAGTAGTAGTAGTAGTAGTAGTAGTAGTATTTAGGCGAGAGGCATACTGGGATATAGTATCAGAAAGTATAATGGTCCCCAGTAGAGGGTTGGAACCCCTGAGGCAATCAGCTTCCTTTCTTTGCCCCATTTTACTGAAAAATGTGTACAAACCAGACTTATCACATGTGTGTGCTTTCTTTCTGATCACTTATCATGCTTAGCATAATCAATAATCAATACATGTACCGATTGTATCTCACTGATGGGTAGATATGAAATATGCGATTCTCAAATTTTTTTATTTTCATTTTAAATTCTACAAACCTTTTAATGATCTTTGGTTTAGATAAAAGAAAGTTATACTAGAAACCAAATGCAGATCCATTCAAGGTTAAGATTATGAATTCCCAAACAGGTTTGGCAAGTTTATTTATTTATTTTTTCACTGATTAATATTAAGGTTCAAGAAAATGGACTACAAACAGGCTTGGCGTAAACAGACAGCTCCACTATGCGACCCAGGGGGAGACTATGAAGCTTTGTTTAAATAGTACAACAGCATGTTTAAGGGTCTGTGTTGCAGACAGGGTTCTAGCAATTAAACTATGTCAGTGCTGGGTCGGTGCTTCATTCCCAGCCATGATTGATTTAAGACATGACCTTAAAAATGTGTCTGCTTCACAGTTTTGATCAACCAGTACTCCACCGGGATAAACCACAGCTGGGATTTCTAGAGCATTTCCAGCAATAGAAACTATATATATCTGTGGTTTCACCGGTATCAGCCCTGAAACTAAGCCTCTATCACTCCCCTCCTCAAAAAACCTACCCTCGACCCCACCTCCCTCCAGAGCTACCGTCCTGTCTCCCTCCTACCCTTCCTCTCCAAAACCCTCGAGCGGACTGTACACCGCCAGCTCTCTGCTTTCCTGTCCAACCACTCTCTGCTTGACCCTCTCCAATCTGGCTTCCGCTCTGCTCACTCCACTGAAACCACCCTCCTGTCTGTCACCAACTCACTTAAGTGTGCCCGAGCTGCCTCTCTCTCCTCTGTCCTAATTCTCCTCGACCTCTCTGCTGCCTTTGACACTGTTGATCACTCTATTCTACTATCATCTCTTGCTGACCTGGGGATCTCTGGCACTGCTCTGGCCTGGTTCTCCTCCTACCTCTCCAACCGCACTTACCAGGTAACCTGGCGTGGAGCAACCTCCACACCTCACCCTCTCTTAACTGGAGTCCCCCAAGGGTCAGTCTTGGGTCCTCTCCTGTTCTCTCTCTACACCCACTCCCTGGGCCCCCTCATCGCATCCTATGGTTTCTCATACCATTTCTATGCTGATGATGCTCAGATTTTCCTCTCCTTCCCCACCTCTGACTCCACAATCTCCTCCAGTATCTCTACCTGTCTGTCTGCTATTTCCTCCTGGATGCACTTGCATCACCTCAAACTCAACCTCTCTAAATCTGACCTCCTTTTCTTTCCCTCCTCCTCCCCCTCCTCTATCTCTGTTCCTCTGGAATCTACCACACTCTCTCCCTCTTCCTCAGCTAAGAACCTTGGAGTCACCCTGGACCCCTGCCTCTCTTATTCCCAGCACATCTCCACTCTGGCACGCACTTGCAGATTCTTCCTGAGCAACATCCGAAGAATCCGACCCTTCCTCACCAACTATGCTACCCAGCTCCTGGTCCAGGCTCCTGGTCCCTCCCTCCTGGCTGGCCTCCCTGCGTCCGCCACCCGTCCGCTCCAGCTCATCCAGAACTCTGCTGCTCGCCTGGTGTTCTCTCTACCTCGCTTCGCCCACGCTACTCCACTACTCCGCTCGCTCCACTGGCTCCCGATCACCGCTCGCATCCAGTTCAAGACTCTTGTACTAGCCTACAGATGCCTTGATCAGACTGCACCCAGCTACCTCCAGACCCTCATCTCTCCCTACACCCCCACTCGACCTCTCCGCTCCGCCTGCACTAGAAGACTGGCTCTACCTCCGCTACGCTCCCCTGCCTCCCGAGCCCGCTCCTTCTCCACCCTTGCTCCGCAGTGGTGGAACGACCTTCCTACAGATGTCAGGACTGCCCAGTCCCTGACCACATTCCGGCGCCTCCTTAAGACTCACCTCTTCAAACAGCACCTGTAGAACTCCTCTGTTGTATCCTGGGACACTATCACCCTTCATTTAAATATGCTTTATTTTGCTCTTATCTGCCCCCTATTTTACTGCATTTAATCCTGTACCTCAGAATATTGTAATCTGCCAAGTGTTTAATCTGTAGTATTTTGTACTTAATCATATCCTGATGTAACTATCACTATTTAATCATATCCTGATGTAACTTTCACTATTATCTGCTGTATTATTGAATTGTGGTTTGTCACACTTGAGAATTATTGTATTTCTTGTTCTTATTGTATGACTTATATTGTAACACTTGAATGTATTTGTATTTGCTTGCGATTGTAAGTCGCCCTGGATAAGGGCGTCTGCTAAGAAATAAATAATAATAATAATAATAATAATAATAATAATAATAAGTAGTTGATACAAGCCGGGTGCATTCCCTGGTAGTGTAAAATGTTCTAAGAACAGGTGGGTCCAGGTGGGTTATCGGTTGAGCAAATCAAAGTTTACAAACGAGAGGAGGCCATTTGGCCCATCTTGCTCGTTTGGTTGTTAGTAACTTATTGATCCCAGAATCTCATCAAGCAGCTTCTTGAAGGATCCCAGGGTGTCAGCTTCAACAACATTACTGTGGAGTTGGTTCTGGACTCAGACACTTAATGCAAAGTGTTACTATTAGTTTTTACCTCATATGTTTATACTGGGGTAAATGGGATACATGTTGCAATGAAACTATTAATCTTTTGGAACTATGCGGTGTGCCTTCTACAAATCACCCTGTAAACGTGGCTACACCTTTTCAAATCAAGTTCTGAAATACATCACAACTCATTTTGAGGAATGACTACAATAACATAATAAGCATTCTTTAAATAACTGTATAGCACCATCTAGTGGTTATAGCTGGTTTTATTGTCATGTTTTTAAATTGTATTTTATTTAACCCTTGGTCTTTTTTTGATAACGTTCTGGAAATGGTTAAATTGTATTTTATTTAACCTTTGGTCTTTTTTTGATAACGTTCTGGAAATGGTGTAGTTTACAGCGTTTTATTGTCCATTAGTTTAGATTAAGGTAAGTTACATTATTAATTATTATTATTATTATTATTATTATTATTATTATTACTTTATATGTCAGCCATCTTTATCCAAGGTGACTTACAGGTGCTATAGAACAAAAACAATATTTAAATACAGTAACGTTTACAGTAAGTGTAAATACTACTAGAATACAATATGAGATATGAGATATGTAGCATTGATTTTGACATTTTCAAGCGGTCGCTATACCTATTTTCTTATTAAATAATCGTGCTAATGTGATTTCCGAAATTATGTTGATTTACGAAATAATGTTAATATCTTAATGAGCAGTGATTCTTACGACTATTTTGTTTACGTTGGAATTTAAAAGCAAATCTGGGTTAATTGTCATAATTTATCAGGAGTTAATTTGCACTTGGAAAAAGAGGGTTTTAATTAACAAAAGAGTATATAACTCACCTTGAAACAGACATTCAACAGACCACGTCTGTGATACAAAATATACAGAGAGAGAGAGAGAGAGAGAGAGAGAGAGAGAGAGAGAGAGAGAGAGAGAGAGAGAGAGAGAGAGAGAGAGAGAGAGAGAGAGAGAGAGAGAGAGAGAGAGAGAGAGAGAGAGAGAGAGAGAGAGAGAGAGAAATAAAACTGCAACTCACTCTGGTTCGTTGAGCCTTTAAAACAGACCCAGGACTCAGAAAACGGTAATTCAATATTTGTAGGTATGAAATATTTTAGCCTTTTCTATACTTGTGGTTGTGAATTACATTTATTCACTTGTTTTAGCCATGTGTAACCTTACGGAGTGTTTGTTGTATGGCTAAAATAATATACCGTTATTTACACCCAGTGACTACCAAGAAAGTATAAATGCAACTGCAGCCTATTTGAATTCTGCAAAGGTACATTATGTGACAGCTGACATCTGCTGTAGATTTTATTTGAATTATACAACTGAAATATTGGTATAGAAAACGCCATATTAGTTATTACAATAACGTGATTGCAGATTTGCTTTTAACACCTGTGTCTTATCCGCACAAGAACGAAGAACACCCATCAAGGAGACACAGCGATGCACTGGGAATGTAATCGAGATCATTGACAGCCTCGACATATTTGTAATGCTGTCAGACTCCCCCAACACTATGTACAATGTACACTTTCACCTTCGCACGTTTGTTTGCATATACTGTAAGTGTTCGGTGGCTGATCGTGTTTATTTTATTTATCATGGAGGCCAAAGAGTAACAAAGAAAAAGCATTAGAGGAATTAATTCACCCAACAATTAATTGTAAACAAATTGTGTATTAGGTTAGGGAGTTCTATTGCAGTTTTAAAAGCTTAATAAATATATAATGAAGTGTTACATACATGTATAATAAATAACAACTACAAACACCAATGGCACTTTTAACGTAGGCCTATGTATTTATATATAGCCTACAATCATACATACTAAAATACATACAAAAGTAGATGTCATCATAAGAATAACTCCCAACCAATATACGTATGGTATTTTTTTCTTTTTAACCCCCCCCCCCCCCCCCCAAAAAAAAAGATTGCAAAATGCACATTAAAAGAGTTGTATATAGTAAGCTGTGACAAAATATCCCCCGAATGAGAGTAAATGACTAATGGGAATGAATGAATGAATGAATGAATGAATGAATCAATCAATCAATCAATCAATCAATCAATCAATCAATCAATCAAATCAATCAATCAATCAATCAATCAATCAATCAATTAATCAATCAATCAATCAATCAATTAATTAATTGATTAATTAATTAATTAATTAATTAATCCGTGCCGTCCGATTTTTACGCCAGATAATTGTAAATTAGCATTTGACATGTGAAGTGTTCTAAATGTACGTTCTACATGACAAAATGCACAATTTAAAATGAAGTTAACCATTTATACACAAAATAGACATTCCCGCGAGCACCATCTCCCTGTACGCTAGTAGTTTACATAACAGCAAATTATGTTTCCATTAATTTTTCTTGATCTCGTTAACATGCATTTTAATTAACGAGTTCCCCCCAATCAAGACATTGAGACAGAAAGTGATGTACGTGACCTGCAACAATTAATCTTTTTAACGAGAAATGCGTTCATTAACGACCTCATCGACTCAATTTCAAAGCATTAACGGATTGATTTAATTAATACTGTAGCGACTTGCCGTCGCTATGAGACTTATTTTAAAATAAATAATAAAGAAACGGTTCCAAAAGCCATGTCAAGGATAATAAAACAGCCAGTCGTGTATTTCTTTTGTTTTGTTAACACAGTTATACAGGACTTTGTCGGCCCAGCCCCACGCCAAAACAATAAACCCTACTAGTGTCTATGCCTACCCACTTCACTTTCACAGCAACAGCGGATACCTCTCACACACAACAGGGGTATTCAGTATATCAGCGTAATCGGCTATCTATCTAAACTGGCGAATTTGTCTTTAACAATAATATGTTTCCGATCACCCTCCGCTCCGTCTAAATCCACCCGAAGAGTCTTCCAGAGCCTGCTGACGTCAGCTCCCATCGTCCTCATCCCTCAGGGCTAAACCAACCCTCGAAGACGAGGAGGAGAGGAAGAGGAGAAACTGGCTAATTCCCTGTAACAAAAGAACCTTCTCAATTAACTTCCACAAACAATGACACAGCCTCCGTATACACCCACACACTCACCCCCTAAACTACGGTCCCCAAACGACCTTCCCACTCTGCATTCACACCCTTATACCCTCCCCGTATACATTCTCTTAATGGTGTGGTCGGGCACGCAACACAGGGAATGAACAGATAACAACGCATTTACAATACTTCGTCCCAGCGACTCTAGTCCAGTTCTTGCAAAAGCCAGGATCGCTACAATACATTTCGTTTGAAAATCACTTACTACTAAAGCTCTCGATACTATACCACGAGTTCGATACAATAACACTGGCTTTTAAAAATCCTGCTGATAACTAACTAAAATGACATGATAGTAGTACACAAGTGCAATAGTGCATCAACTGAGGGGTAGCAGTGTGGAGTCGTGGTTAGGACTCTGGACTCTTGACTGGAGGGTCGTGGGTTCAATCCCAGGTGGGGGACACTGCTGCTGTACCCTTGAGCAAAGTACTTTACCTAGATTGCTCCAGTAAAAACCCAACTGCATAAATGGGTAATTGTATGTAAAAAGAATGTAATTGTATGTAAAAATAATGTGATATCTTGTAACAATTGTAAGTCTCCCTGGATAAGGGCGTCTGCTAAGAAATAAATAATAATAACAATAACTGAGAATCCAGTAACACGGAGCTTAGGTCAGGCAAGTCCAGTGCTTAGTAGGAAGGGTAGATCAAGAGCAGTGCAGTCTACTACTGGTGGGTCTTGAGGAGTCGGTGGAAAGCAGTTAGAGATGGAGCAGTCCAGAAGTTTTCCGGGAGCTGATTCCACCACAGAGGGGCTAGGGAAGAGAAGGAGCAGGCATGGGAGGATTGAGAGTGGAGGGAAGGAATGACCAATCGGCCAGTAGAGGAGGAACAGAGAGGGGGTGTAGGGAGACACGTGGGATTGGAGGCAGGAGGGAGCAGTGTGGTGACGAGAGTGGTAGAACAAGGGTCTTGAATTGAATGCGAGCAGAGATAGGTGGCCAGTGGAAGGTACGAAGCAGAGAGGTACCATGAGAGTAGCGAACTTGGGAGAAAACAAGACAAGCAGCAGAATTTTGAATGATTTGAATTTGCGGCCATTGTTTTAAAGTATTTCCAGAAAAACAAATATATTTTAATTGGCTTGAGACAGGGGTGATCCTGTTCTGTTATTCCTTCGGTCTTGCACTTCCAGGATACAACACAGCAGCAGCTCTGCCCAGTGAACTGGAGTAAATAAAGAACGTCAGTTTCTGGAGTGAGTGAAAAGGTGGCCAGTTTCCCGAGACTGCAGCAAAAGGCAATGAGAGAGAGAGCAGGCAAGCACGGCTGAAGAAGACAGCCGACAGTTTGAGAAATTCCACGTATCTATACTGGATCAGTACAGTCCCTTGGACGTTATCCAGTTACTTTAGGGAAAGTTGGGCAACCCTGTTTCAGTTTACTGAAGGTATAACAGAGCGTCTTTCACAAACGCACCTCGCAGAATAGCGGGGGTAGCGAGACCCTACGTAAAGCAGCATTTTCTTTGTAGTTTTGTTTACACTGTTTGTTTTCTCTTTTTATTTCCCATTTTGATTGTGGACTATTATTTCTGTAAATAAATGTGTATCAAGAACTCAGGGTGATACCATTGCTGGTCGCAACCCTGAGTATATCCCTGGTACCACCCCGCCGGGGTATAAATAAATCTTGTGCGCATGTGCAACGTTTTCAACACACCTTCTGACTCCCGTGTGTTCAGTGAATCACCCACACCCTCCCATATGTGGTGTCAAAGTAGGATTCACTGGTCCTGCTCAAAACACGGCATCGCGATCCAATGGGAGCAGAATGGATGCCACCCAGTTCACAGCGATGATGGTCCTCCTGCACCAAACTTTGATGGTGGCCATGCAGGGAGGTGCAGGGGCTGCTGGTCCAGACTGGAGACTATGGCAGCCAACTAAGCATAACGGGAAGGGGCAGGCTGCAGCGAGACCCCTGTCTCTGATGGCTATGATGGAATACCCCATGCTTAAGGCAGCTATCCTCACTCGGGTGGGGGCCACTCCAGAAGGCTTCTGGAAGAAGTTTAGAGAGGAGGTCTTCGCTGACACAGAACATCCCCAGGCTGTCGCTCATTGCCTGAAGGATTACGCAATGGGCTGGCTGAACATGGATGCGAACACCAAAGCCAGGCTGGTGGAGGTGACTGTTATCGAGTGCTTTCTGGAATGCTTGGCTCCAGGACCTCGTCTGAGGGTGCAACGCCAGGAACCAGAAACTCTGGCCCAGGAGGTCCAGTTGGTGGAACAGTTCCGGGCAGTGGAACCAACGCACGCCAAGCTGCCTGAGAAACCTCGTACTCCAGCATCACTCCTGCAAGTTGCCCAAGGGAGGAAGGAGGGACTGGGGGGAAGGGGAAACCAGGTATTGGCAGTGGTGGTAGGAGCTTCTGGCCCGAGTAGGCTGTGTGGTCCAGTGGTTAAAGAAACGGGTTTGTAACCAGGAGGGCCCCGGTTCAAATCCCAGCTCAGCCACTGACTCACTGTGTGACCCTGAGCAAGTCACTTAACCGCCTTGTGCATCTTTTGGGTGAGACGTAATTGTAAGTGACTCTGCAGCTGATGCATAGGTCACACACCCTAGTCTCTGTAAGTCGCCTTGGATAAAGGCGTTTACTAAATAAACAAATAATAATAACTGGGGCAGGGTGGGGTTACCCACGAGCTGCTGTGGTGTCGCACTGGGGTCTTGCACAGCCACCCTACTTTGATGGCCCCTGTGTTCATTCCTCCGCTGGAACCTTCATGGCGACAACCAGGTCCACTGGTGTTAGACATGCCAGGACCTGGGCCACATTGCTCAGGATTGCCCAGCCATGGAATGTGACCTCATCCGTAATTTATGAGCATAAAACTTCCTGTATTGCCCTGGTACAGAGATTGTATTTCTGCGCAACAGAGTTACAGGTCATTTCCCAGGTCTCGACAGGTAGTTTTCGAGCTCCCAGACGACAGAGTTGGTGGTCTGAGCTGCCATGGCTTTCTGCACTGGAAGAGATGGTATTTTTGTATTGCAAGGCTTCCTGGACCCCCTTCTGCTCTGCCGTCAGTGTAGATGTCATTTTTCTGAGTCCCTGAGCTGTGATAAACCTGTCACATGCAGTTCTTATACTAACGTATATGAAGTGGGATGCAACATCATTCTGCCAAAAAACACCTGTCAGCGCCCTTGTGGTATTAACAAGCATAATCAATCATCAATATTCAAGGTATAGCTATCATTTGTATCTAGGCAGAAAATTGAACTGCAGGTCATGAAAATATTTAATCATATCGAAAGCAGAAATCATCATGTGTTAGTTCATAAAAATACCTAATAATATCAAAAGCAGAACTCATGATGTGTAAGTAGACTCACTTCCTATCGCAGTACCAACTTATTTTTTTCTTTGAAAGCTGTATTTATGTAATTTGATGCATTACATTTAGACTTAACTTCTGCAGGTAACATAATTAGAGTAAGTTAGCATAACAATATAGTTGAAGAGAAATTTAAAATAACAGGGAGACGCCAGTTAAAAATGATCCAGAAACTGCAAAGTAGCTTGTCCTCAAATAAGGACAATGGCACTTAATGGGTTTTAAGTCCAGCTGTTTGTAACTGTGGCTTTGTATAAGAGCACTCTCTACTTTTCCTTTCTCGCTCAGCCACAGCTACAGATCAGCACAGTACTAAACTACAGTACCACATCCATTAAGAGCTTAGAGCAACGCGGTATTAAAATGCAGACTTGTACAGATGACAGATATGCGTCAGTGTTATAGTCTTTCAAGCACCAGTTATATGTTGCATTTCTTCTATTTTTGTGATGTATTCAGTACAAACCTTTATAAAAGTTCACCACTGTATTTTTGCAGTTTTCCCATGCTTTTCGCATGGTTAGACTGTGCATGTACCACAGTTTATCTGTTTATTAATATGCTTTTTGCAAGATATTACCCAAAACACTGACTCTAATCCTAACTGTAACTTAACCCTAAACCTAACCCTTTTCTGATATAACTCTATGTACAGAGTGCAAAAATATGTGCATATTAAGTACATTGCAACTATGCATAATAACAGTGTAATTATGTATAAGTACACATGTATTTACTACGCAACTACTATGTAAATACACAGTAATTGGACACACTTAATGTAAAGTGTTACCTCTAACTTTATAGGCTTGTTTCACATGCCTGATTTGCACTAGCCTTAGGTAGCCCAAGATTTGCTTTTTTCATTATGCCTAATGGAATCGTGAGACACCGAATCCGATTGCAGCATTAGCAATCTGTCTGAAAGAATCTGTCTATTGCCGCAGAGATGCTGCAGCAATGTAGGGCTTGTTAACTTTCCTTCTAAATGCAAATTATACTATAAACCTAAATAACTTTTTCATATTCAATCCTGCTAGGTAAATATTTCTTACTGGATCTCATTTTGGAATCATTTATTCATTCAAATCCAATGACAGAATTACCTATGTAAATGCAGAGCTTGATGAAAAGGATTTCTCTGAATTTAGCTTTTTAATGTGGGTTTTAGGTTTAACCCTTCATTTGACATACATTGTACATTATCATGGATACATCATAATGTAGGTCCAGTTCTGAATCGATAATTCTCAAACACAAGCCTTCTATTCCCCAATCCCTGTAAACAGTGAAGAACTTTGACATTTGTCTAAAAAAAAAAAAAGATGACAATTGGAATAACAGTAATAAATATCATTTGCAAAACCTTTTTCAAATAAATTCATTTTGTATATACTTCAAAAAGCAGGTACTCAAACTAGACTGTAGTTACAGTGCACTTACACCTTTGTTACATATTTAAGATGTGTACTTGCAATAAAAATTATAAGCTCATGAAAATCTCTTAGTTTTATCATTGTTAATGATGGTGTTCCACCTCTTGCAGTTATAGAACTGCGAGCTAATAGCAAATATTAGCAAGCATTACTACATTGGAACTCAAATTGCAAACTGCTGCGACACTAATTTTACAAGCCTTTTAATTTAGCAAATGTACAACACCTGTGCACATTCAAAAGCAATGAACATTGTCAAAACTGTGAAAACATGTACTGTGTGTAAAAAAAACAGTAACAAAAAGAACAGTTTTATCTGAATAATACAACACATATTTAGTCTAATTAATATTGATTTGCTGATGAAGATGACAAAGAAAAAAGGGCCAGGGCTAGTGTCACTTAATGATTACTGTTTATAAATTACCCGACGCTACCCGGGTCTCTCTTCACTAGCTGGGTTTTGATTTATGTATTTGAGAATTTAAAAGATGTGGAAAATATGACAATACAGTTGTAAGCGCGTGTCTCTGGCTGACGTAACAAAGACAGAGTTAAAAACATGCTTTTGCAGCAAGCCCTTTGTTAACTAACAAGATATCAATGTTTTACAGAAAACAATAGCACACAGCGAGCGGTAAGTAGACCTCAATAATAATAATAATACCTGCGGCGACTGTTGTCAGGAACTAAATCAGAAAGAAAACATAATAACATTCTGTTTGTTTAAGTCAGTGATAACTCTGTGATCCATTAATAATAACCACGTGGCTTCCTATAGAGAATGCTTCATCTACAGTTATTGCACAGATAGAGCTTCTTACCAAAAAGATAAAATAAGTAGCCTTTTATTTAATAATAAAAAAGCAAATAAATAAAATAAAAATAATGTGCACATTAAGTAAGTGTGCTTCCTCCTTTGAATGCAATATTTCCTTGGCAGAGTTTGCAAATTCCATTTTCTCTAGAAATTCCAGCTAGTGCTTTGTATGGATGCCATTGCTATGCATTCACAAGACAGAATTTAGTGATCAGGAATGGTACTTTATTGTTACAACCAAACAGACACACATGTCTCTTTTCATTGCCGTCAAAACCCAGGTGGCTTAATTTACGGTAGTTATTGCGACAGTCCATAACCTAATAGCGGTGCTGTACTACTGCATTAGTTTTAAGAGGTATGACACAGGCCCGGTTTTTGGGATGGAACCGCATAACAGTCTCGCGTTTTGATTGGTCCATGTCTGTCACATGAATACGTCGTCACACGAGTGGAAAAGCGTGCAGGCATTTTTAACATTGTGATCAGATAGAGAGAGTGATCTGCTTTCCACAACCTTACCATTAAAATATAATGTGGTATTACACTGCACTGATATAACAAACTATGAGGAATTACTTTATATAAATTATCATGTTATGCGCAAATGTAAGAATTGGCTTTCTGTGGTGGTGTACTTTTTTCTTTCAAGTAGCATATATCTATAATCGTTTTTGCGATATATTTTAATATAAAACATATACGCTATTGCAGTTTTGTTACAGAATACATTAGTTTATCTCTAATATAATCACAGTTTTACATATAGGCTGCCGCTGTTTTCATTTACGTCGCAAATTCTGGGCCGCTTTACTTTTCAGATAATGTCCCAAATTCTGGGCCGATTTGGTTTGCAGATAACATCCCAAATTCTGGGCCGCTTTGGTTTTTAGATAACGTCCCAAATTCTGGCCCGCTTTGATAACATCCCAGTTTCTGGGCTGCTCTGGTTTTCAGATAACGTTCCGAATTCTGCATTTTCGAATTCAGGCCAGTTTTTGAGATATTCTGCTTAGCTGACAGCCGAGTTTCTAAGTCATGCATGCACAGTTTACCATAAACGGGACCGTTAATTCATTTAAAAGTACATGAATCAAAGTTAATGTATTTTTTACTCTCCTCAGAAAACATTTATGAACATGGTATACCAAAAAAAAAAAAAGGTCATCTCATTTGCTTATGTAATGTCCATCAATATATAGTGAGACACAGGGGTTTATCAGAACTTCTGGGTTTAAGAGACCAGTGCCCTTCAACAACTTCAAATAAATCCTATTGTATTGTATTAGTCAGCATTTCCCTTATCTATTCCTGATCATTTATACTGTAGGTCAGGGGTTTTCAACCTTTTTTTGAAACTGTACCCCTTCTATCTGGAGGTTTCAGCTCGAGTACCCCTTTACAATTTTCGCTAATACACAATAAAAAGTGATATTTATATGGTATACAGTTATACAGCGATACAGTGGTTTTGGACATCTAAGAACAGGTACTGCGAGCATCTGGATTCATACTCAGAGGTACTCTGTAGCCTCCTGGGACACTCACAGCTTGTTTGACACCCTCTTGTAGTTGCCCGTTTCTGCATATAAAGCAAAATGCTGTTTGTCAATCTCTCTTTTTTCTTATAAATCAGTCTTTGCAAGAATCATTCCAAATACACTTGAATCAGTTAGGCACTACCAGTCTGACACTACAGGCCTTTAAATTGCAGTACCAATTTGCAAGTTGCTAAGTGGTTGCGTTCCTCAAAATTGCACTGCAAAGTGATATCTTAAAGAATAGGGTATATAGTGCTTTTTTTCGCCTCCCCTCGCTTTTGGTGCAAAACTGTGCTCCGATACACTCAGGCTGATACTGTGATCACAAAACACTTGGAATGGACTTAAATTGATGCTTCTGTACTCTTTTTAAATGCACAACAATCTTAGCTAAAGAAAATGGGTTCCTTCGAGTTCGTAAGACCCATGACCGCCATTAGCTGAGCCTACCCCAATGGTGTTTTTATAATGGGATTTGCCATAGGGAAGGGGGTGGTCTCTTATCGTACCCTTATCTCCACGACCCCTGGGCCAACAAACTCAGAAGGACATTCTGAGGACATTCTGAGGACGTGCACAAGAGTCTTAGCTAAAGAAAGACATCAGCCACAGGTTCAAACGCCACCCCACCGCCAGATGGTGGGCGTTGCTCCAAAGGGGTTTTATAATGGGATTTCCCATAGACATTTTTCAGGGTGCTGTATCTCGGGTTCCGGGGGTCCCCAAGACTTGAAAATCGGTATGGAGGTCCACCTCGGGGCCCCTGTCGATCCCTCCAAGTGACGTGTCCCCAGCTAGAAAGAACACCAGTTTAGACTTTTTTTGCCAACCTGGAGCTCAAAAGCTATTGGAAATGCAACCTTGATATGCCATCATGCTGAAAATGTGAAAATTTGTTGAAAATGTAGCATTTGAAAACGGGTGGCTCCCTGTGAAAGAGGGCCCCCAGACATGACCCTAGGAAGTTCAACCCGGTTTCTAGGCCCCGGGGTCATGGAGATATGACCCCGAAAAGGGTAGTTTTTGGACATTTTTGACAGGGCGTATCTCGGGTTCTGTGGGGGTTAGAACTTGATTTTTTTTTTGCGTTGGGGCCCCATGGGGCCCCGCACAAGGAGTCACCATTTTCATGGTTCAAATGCCAGGACGGCTTGGCAAAGTGAATTTTTTCATCATGACATGAGTTTTTGGGTGAACCACCACACCTTTTTAGGGGGTGGTTTGGGGTGCTTCCCTGAGTCTATATCACTTTGAATGGTGGTTCTACGTGCTCGGGTTCGAGAGATATGCCTGACAATGTGTTTTATAACACTGCCATAGACATGAATTGGGCTGAATACCCGAAAATATATTTTGTGTGTGGAGGGGAATTGGAGTTCAGGTTTTGCGCACAAGAGGGGCGGGGAAAAGACTGGGAAGGGTAGGGTAAAAGAAAAATTACTACAATCATTTATTTTCACTTTCGACTCCCAGTCTCCTTTCCCTCACTTTATGATTTTATTTTGTGATTATTTAATTATTGTCAAAATAAACGGCCTTCATCTACTCACAGTTGCAGTCTCATTTCTGTCCAAAAAGAACCTGAAACACTACAATATATTGATGGACGTTACATAAGAAAACGAGATGTCCTTTTTTCGGAATACCATGTTCCTTCCCAAAAATGTGTTTTCATATTAGCCTTTAATAAAGGAAAACGACTGCTTAAATTAATTTTCATGTATCTATTTCAGTGCAATGTAGTTTCTTCATGTAATAAGAAATACGTTTTTTAACATTTACATTTTTGTTTTTTTCATTAAAAAAAAAAAAAGATTTCTGGGGAGAGTAAAAAATACATGAACTTTGATTAATGTACTAAGGGTTACTCTCAAATGAATTCACGATCCAGTTTATGGTAAACTGTGCATGCATGACTTAGAAACTCGGCTGTCAGCTGATTCCCCAAAACTGGGCTGAATTCGGAAATGCAAAGTGGCCCAGAATTTGGGATGTTATCTAAAAACCAAGGCTGCCCAGAATTTGGGACGTTATCTAAAAACCAAAGCGGCCCAGAATTGGGAACGTTATCTAAAAACCAAGGCGGCCCAGAATTTGGGACGATATCTAAAAGATATATGCTACTTGAAAGAAAAAAGTACACCACCACAGAAAGCCAATTCTTACATTTGTGCATAACATGATCATTTATATAAAGTAATTCCTCATAGTTTGTTATATCAGTACAGTGTAATACCACATTATATTTTAATGGTAAGGTTGTGGAAAGCAGATCACTCTCTCTATCTGATCACAATGTTAAAAATGCCTGCACGCTTTTCCACTCGTGTGACGACGTATTCATGTGACAGACATGGACCAATCAAAACGCGAGACTGTTATGCGGTTCCATCCCAAAAACCGGGCTTGTGTCATACCTCAGTTTTAAAACTGAACGTAACAGCCATGTTAATAGCAGCAGAATATGGCCAATATATGTCGCAAAGAATCCCGCAGCATGATGCGCATTTAACATTAATAACTATTTAACTGAGATTTATTATTATTTCCCGTATTGAAAAAGGTTACACAAGTCTATAGCTCTGAAGGGACTAAATGTATGTGTACTGTAGTTTTTAAATATGTGTCATGCACTTCAAACATTAATAGATGTGTTTTTTTTTTTGTTTGTTTTATTTCTTTTAATCATTACCCGAAAAAGATATGGGTACCCGGTTCCGGATTTTCTACCCGTGCCGACCTCTAGTGTGTGTGGAGAGAGAGAGAGAGAGAGAGAGAGAGAGAGAGAGAGAGAGAGAGAGAGAGAGAGAGAGAGAGAGAGAGAGGAGAGAGAGAGAGAGAGAGAGAGAGAGAGAGAGAGAGAGAGAGAGAGAGAGAGAGAGAGAAATTCAATATTTGTAGGTATGAAATATTTTAGCCTTTTCTATACTTGTGGTTGTTTTAACCATGTGTAACCTTACGGAGTGTTTGTTGTATGGCTAAAATAATATACCGTTATTTACACCCAGTGACTACCAAGAAAGTATCAATGCAACTGCAGCCTATTTGAATTCTGCAAAGGTACATTATGTGACAGCTGACATCTGCTGTAGATTTTATTTGAATTATACAACTGAAATATTGGTATAGAAAACGCCATATTAGTTATTACAATAACGTGATTGCAGATTTGCTTTTAACACCAGACTCAGACTCCCCCAACACTACGTACAATGTACACTTTCACACGTTTGTTTGCATATACTGTAAGTGTTCGGTGGCTGATCGTGTTTATTTTATTTATCATGGAGAGAGAGAGAGAGAGTAATAAAACTGCAACTCACTCTGGTTCGTTGAGCCTTTAAAACAGACCCAGGACTCAGAAAATGGATTTTTATCTGCGCTGACTTGCTATTTTTTTTAATACACAAAACAAACAAAACAAAAATAAACACCTAGCTCTTATACAAACACTAACTAAACATACAGGAACCTAACTAAATTGCAGGACGGATAAGCCGTTTACCTGCTACACAAACATTAAACAAAATAAACGCAGAATTCACCAAAACACCTTAACAAGTGCCACAGTACCTTCCTCCTGGTACGCCTGCACACCCTGGCAAGCAGGCGCTACACACAGAAGCCTTGAGCAAACTGACTGCCCTCTTTAAATACCCTGCACCTGGTTCTAATTTAACAATAACTACCAGGTGCAGGGGATAATTAATAATAAAACAATTAACAAATCTAATTAAACAATAAAGCAAAACAATGAACTACTAACAAAAATGTGCCTGCGCACATGTCTTACGCAGGGAGGATTTTAACCCCCTCCCTGCTGTGTTACTATATATATATATATATATATATATATATATATATATATATATATATATATATATATATATATTTATACACTACCGGTCAAAAGTTTTAGAACACCCCCATTCTTCCAGTTTTTATTGAAATTTAAGCAGTTCAAGTCCAGTGAATAACCTGAAATGGTACAAAGGTAAGCGGTAAACTGCCAGAGGTTTAAAAAAAAAAGTTTAGGTTACCAAAAACTGAAAAATAATGTACATTTCAGTTATACAAAAAGGCCTTTTTCAGGGAACAAGTCATGGGTTAACAACTTACAGCTGTTCTGCAGCAATGGAAGTAAATTAAGCCTTGAAAGTTGATGCTAACAATTCCTACAGGTGTCCCAACTTTTGTGGATTACTTACAAACCATCTGTCTGTATAAAAGCAGTGTTGGAACAGACTGTGTTACTACACCCTCTTAAGCATTATTTGGACAGCATTATTTGGACTGCAGGAAGTAGTATATTGCTCTCATAATGGCGAGAAAAAGGCAATTAACAAAGGAAGACAGACAGACCATTATAACCATTAAAAGTGTAGGTCTTTCCTTTAGAGAAATTGCAAAGAAAGCCAAGGTGTCAGTGAGTACAGTTTCCTACACCATCAAAAGGCAATTGGAAACTGGAGGAAACTCTGACAGGAAGAGGTCTGGCAGACCCAAAGCCACAACAGAATCAGAAGACAAGTTTCTGAGAGTCAACAGCTTGCGTGATAGGCGGCTCACAGGACAACAGCTTCAAGCACAGCGTAACACTGGTCAAAGTAAGCAAGTCTCAGTTTCAACTGTGAAGAGAAGACTTCGAGCTGCAGGTTTGACAGGTCGAGTGGCAGTAAGAAAGCCATTGCTAAGATGGCAAAATAAGAAAAAGAGGCTTGCCTGGGCCATGAAGCACCGCCAGTGGACTACTGAAGACTGGAAGAAGGTCTTATGGACCGATGAATCAAAATTTGAAATCTTCGGTTCATCACGCAGGGTTTTTGTACGCTGTCGAGTAGGCGAAAGGATGGTTCCTCGGTGTGTGACACCAACTGTCAAACATGGAGGAGGAAGCGTGATGGTCTGGGGTTCTTTTGCTGGATCCAGAGTCGGCGACTTGCACAGAGTGAGTGGCACCCTGAACCAAAACTGCTACCACAGCATTTTGCAGCGCCATGCAATACCCTCTGGTATGCCTAGCTGGTCAGAGGTTCATCCTACAGCAAGATAATGACCCAAAACATACCTCTAGGCTATGTCAGAACTACCTTAGAAGAAAAGAACAAAATGGTAGGCTTCAAATCATGGAATGGCCAGCACAGTCTCCAGACTTAAACCCCATCGAGCTGGTTTGGGATGAACTGGACAGAAGGGTGAAAGCAAAGCAACCTACAAGTGCAACACATTTGTGGGAACTTCTGCAACAGTGTTGGGAAGAACTTTCCAAACAATATTTGATTTCCATTGTGGAAAGAATGTCACGAGTGTGTTCGGCTGTTATATCTGCAAAAGGTGGCTACTTTGATGAGTCAAAAATTTAGATTAAATTTTGTTAAACAAAACGATTCCATGATTTCTTTTTTATCTCCAATTGTTTATTTGTTCTGTGCTTTAATTTCAGAGTACATTGAGACATTAAACTGCGTAAATTTCAATAAAAACTGGAAAAATTGAGGTGTTCTAAAACTTTTGACCGGTAGTGTGTGTGTGTATATATATATATATATATATATATATATATATATATATATATATATATATATATATATATGCATAGGCCTACGTGTTAATAATAAGCTTGCTTTCAGTTAAAACAAATAAATTGGGCTATTTTTTAAGTGACTTTGGGCTATAAATTGTTTTTCTTTAATGGAGATTTTTATAAGCATGGGAACTAAAATAGGGCACTCGTATGCTTTTGTATAGGATGGATTGAAAAGAAAGTGTAAATCAAGAATGCAGAGTAAATACACATCTTAGATACATTGATGACATATCCAGCATCTCAATTAACACTAATGAAGAATTAAGATTTCATTAATTTTATTGACCAGTTCCATCCAGCTCTGAGGTATACATCACCATCATTGCTTCTAATTCTACCATCAGCACCACCATCTTCTACAGAGAAACTGACTGTCATTTATACCTGAGGTACGACTCTTCACATCCTAAAGCTTGTCGTGACTCGAATCCGTACTCCCAAGTATTAAGACTGAGACGCATTTGCAGTGATAATAAGGATTTTTAAACAAAACAAATTAAATGTGTATATTTTTCAGAAACTGTGGTTTTCCAGA
This sequence comes from Acipenser ruthenus, assembly GCF_902713425.1. Classification (NCBI taxonomy): domain Eukaryota; kingdom Metazoa; phylum Chordata; class Actinopteri; order Acipenseriformes; family Acipenseridae; genus Acipenser; species Acipenser ruthenus. The sequence continues at coordinate 92,318,124 of NC_081190.1, read as the reverse complement.
CACAACCATAAGAGAAGCTCAGTTACATGCATCTACGATAAAAGAAGGGATGCTTTGTACAAAAGCAAAACACAGAATACTAATAATCGTATCCCCCTAGTTCTTACCTATCATCCTGTGACCAAAAAAATACAACATATCATACAAAGGCACTTTAGTATTCTCCAACAAGATCCCTCTATACAGCTCCTATTTTCAATAATCCACCATTGCTATTTTAGAAAAGTGACCTGGATAGGTTCCAACCCGGTTAGAGCATGCCAGTGTGAAAGGGACTTAAGAGTGACAACCAGTCAGAGCCTCATCATTGGGTTTGAGACCCAATCGGTCCTCCTTCCTGCTGTCTACATCCTCTCCAAGCCACCAATCTTCATGCAGATAAACAGACTCTGGACCGATCCGTCATCTTGCAATCCATCCACTTCCAAGTCATAAACAACAAAAGGAACAGTGAAACCCTGACACACATTTTTTCAGGTATAGGAGAACCTCAGTCTCTCAGCATATTTTATCAGTAGTCCCCCCATCGCCTTGGCTCCTGTATTAGAGAGGCAAAATCTTCAAGTGCCAAGTCATCTCACTGCACTGCAGCCCCCCGTAATGGCCAGGTGCCAAGCACAAGCAGACAGTAGTTTGCCAGCATCTGCTGTTGAGCCCCTGATTTTAAAGAAGCTATTTGATTTGATTTTTTTTTAAAATTTAGAATCTCCAATTATTTTAACCCCCGATTTTCTCCCAATTTGGAATGCCCAATTATTATTATTATTTTTCTCCTTCACCATGGCGATTACCCACACAGCTCAGGCCTCTGGATTTTTTTAACACAATTGAATAGAGCTACAACACACTTTTGAGAAGAAAAAAAATCATTTATATTAATGTATATTAAATAATAATTAATGAAAAAAGGTACAGTATTTAGCAGTATCTGTGCTTCCTCTGAAAGGACAAACGCTCTGAGGAAGATGCTCTACTATGAGAGTATTATGCAGCAGTTAGCATTCAGCAAACCAGACGATGAGCCATACACCAAATATACTTTGATAACTATGCGCTATGAACTTCAAAAACATTTTCTGTTATTTATTTTTTATTTATTGATTTACTTATGCTGTATCAGCTATATTTAAACAAAATATATAAAGTCATCTTTACTATCCAACCTTGCCTCACTTATTTTCTTCACTGACTCATATTAAATACGTACTGCAGACTCAGCTCATAGTGGAAAATCAAATACCCCTCAGGGTGCAATGTCCTCAGCCTATGGCTTCGGGCACAATAGTCTTCCCTCGGGGTAATCATTTTTCACTATGACCCTCCTCTCCAGTCCATATTTACTATATATATATATATATATATATATATATATATATATATATATATATATATATATATGCCTCGGACACATCCCATTGGCCCTCAGCTGCACACTAGAACCAATGGGCACCGACAAGCAACAAACAATGGGAACAGACCAGGGAAGACAACAAGCAGCGTGTTACATGGTACAGGAATACACACACAAAAGGTAAACAAGCAATCGCAGAACACAACGGGGAGGGAATAACACACAGCATGCCCCTGTACCGTGCCTCGTCTTGGGGAGAGTCCCTTGTAGGTCCCAAACTGGTGGTGGAGGGTTGTGCCATTGCCAACCCACGCGGAGTCGGTAGCGTGGTTGAAGGGGGTCTCACTGCGGGCTCCAGCCCGTGATATGGGGCAAGGCGGTCATGTAGGACCAAGACCTTTCGATTCCAGATAAAGAGTTGCACCTGGTAGACCACCTCACCCACTCACTGCAGCACAGTACAAGGTCCCACCCAAAGAGCGTCTAGTTTGGTAGACTGTCCCTTCTTTCGGTGGGAGCTGTAAACCCACACCAACTCTCCAGGCTGAAAGTGGCATCCTCTCTCCCGCAGATCGTAGTTCTGCCGCTGCCGAATCCCGGTGGCCTGAAACTGTTCCCCGGCAAAGGCGTGAGCACTATCCTGGCGGTCTTGTAAGCACTGGGCATATTCCATCCCCAATGGCTCCTTTACCCCTGGCAGTCACCCATATGGGATGGCAGCTGACAGAGCAGCGGTGCAGCGGGTAGACTCCAGCCGGATCAGTGGCAAGTGGAGATCCCAATCCCATTGGTGTTCAGTGGTGACAATGGCCAGTTGGGTGCTGAGTGTGTGGTTAAAGCGCTCAACCAGGCCATCGCTTTGGGGGTGAACTTGGTACCGACCTGGTACTGCTGCAGGGGGCGTGTGACTATTTGGTGGGGCCTTTCTTGGCGATGCAGTCATCACACCGCCGGCAGTGGTTCTCCACATCACGGCGGTAGTGTCCCCAGTAGTTCTGGTCATGGAGGCGGGCCAGATTTGATGATGAAGAAGTGCCTTACCCCTGGCACACCATGACACTAGTTGCAGGTGGCTCTTGTCTGTTGATGGGACTTGCCATCAGCAGTGTAGGACGCCCTCCCGCAGTTCCAAGGCGGTCCAATGTGACCACAACCCCTTCATAGCCTGCGAGACAGGGGCTACTTTGGACCAATCAGGACGACAGTCCTCTTCTTTCCACTTTGTCAGCAGGCCGAGCTCAGGGTCCTGCCTCTGCTGCTCCTGCCACTCAGTGGGAGATAGGGGCTGCACCTCTCTCACCATCATCGTGTTCTCTTCCACCTCCAGTGCCTCTCTCTCCCTGGCTTCCTGATGGTCACAGTACCCGCACCACACCTTGGTACACGGTCGCCTGGACAAGTGGTCAGCGTTGCTATGCTTCGCTCCTGGCCGGTGTTGGATGTCCAGCTCATAGTAATGGAGCGTCTCGAGCCAGTGGGCTACCTGTCCCTCGGGTTCCCTGAAACTACTGCAGTGCGCCGTGATCGGTGAGGAGCACAAACCAGCGACCACAGAGATAGGGGCAGTAGTGTTTGATGGCTTTTACTACCGCCAATAGCTCCCTTTGGGTCACACAGTAATTGTGCTCTGCTTTGCTGAGGGCATGGCTGAAGTACGCCACAACTCTCTCTCCGTCAGGGGTGCCTTGGGACAACACCGCGCTGATACCCTCATTGCTGGTATCAGTGTCCAGGATGAAGGGGACTGTTGTGGAGAGGGCTGCGAGCACAGGAGCGCTGGTCAGGGCATGGCACAGTTGGGTGAAGATGGCCACGTGTTCAGGGGCCCACTGGAAGTGGCAGTTTTTGTCCAGGCGGTGAAGAGGGCTGGCGATGGTGGCGAACCCCTGTACAAACTTCCAGTAGTAGGACGCGAGGCCCAGGAAGCTGCAGACTTGTCTAGTGTTGGCCGGGGTGAGCCATTGCTGCACACAGAAGATTTTCCCCGGATAGGTGACAATGCCCTCTTTGCTGATCTGATGGCCAACTAAGGTGGTCTTGCGCAGTAACAGGTGGCACTTGTCTGGGTGCAGTCGCAGTCTAGTGGCCTGGATCCTCTGCAGCACCTGCCACAGGTTGAGCCGGGCCTCAAAGAAGGTCGGGGCATGTACCAGCAGGTCATCCAGGCACACCACACATGCCTGCCTGGGGATGCTGTCCAGCACTTTCTCCATCAGCCACTCGTATATGGCTGGGGTGTTGCACAATCCGAATGGCATGACTTTGAACTGCCAAAGACCCTGTCCGGTGGAGAATGCGGTCTTCAGTTTGGCATCAGGGATGAGCTCCACTTGCCAATAGCCACTCCGCAGGTCAAGGAGGACCCAGCGATGAGCTCCAGGAACTCGTCAATAAAGAAAAGCGGGTAAAAGTCCTTTCTGGTGACTGCATTTAGTCTGTGGTAATCCACACAGAAGCGCAGACTCCCAAGCTTCTTGTTCACTAGTACCACGGGCACTGCCCAGGGGCTGTTGGATGGCTCAATCACCCCTGCCTACCGCATGTCCTGGATGATCTCCACGGCCACCTCGCGTCACAACAGGGGCAGCTGGCTGTAAGAAATATAGAACTGAAAAAAGAAAAAGAATAATTTTAATGAACAGAATCACGTCACTCCGGGCTACAGTGATTCAGAACTGAGCACCGGACAATGCATTCACTTCAGTTTTGTAGATTCCAACACAGTCCTTGTAATGATGTCATTTATGACCCCTCCTTCCTCTATGTTCAATGTGTGCTCTCCCAAACCTAACAAATACATTCCTTTTCAATCTGTTATCTCTGAGATTCACCCATCCACCCCCTTCTCTCCTTACATTCCTGAGCTCAGATACCACACCCAGCTTCTCAGTTTGTTTGCTGTATAAAATCGCATTATTAAAGAATACTTATACAAAAACTATTACATAATCCCTTACAATCCTCTCTTAGATGCTCTTAATATTTTAAATAAGAGTATCTCACCATTATACAAAGAAAGTAATAGTTTTGTTCCGACTTCAGTGAACCTCAACAGTGATAGATATACCTTTCATCAAAAGTAGTGGTTTATAAGGAATTGCTCTAAAACTGAATTTAGTCCCAGCATCAGGTTCCTGTCTTAGGTTGCCTAGGTGATGTGATGACCCAAGTTTTAGCTGTCTTTGGATGTCTGCTTTCTTTAGGGTTATTAAATCAGTAATTCCTATAATTAACAACTCCTTTAAGATAGAGAAGCTTTTGTGTGTAGGTGAATTATTTCACCATAATAATTGTTTTACAGATATGATATATATATATATATATATATATATATATATATATATATATATATATATATATATATATATATATATATATATATAAAACATTCTGAATTCATTACAGATTTTATTTGTGTTACACAGTTCTTCAAATTAGTAGTAAAACAGTATTTTCTATTACTTCGGTAAGCATAGTTCAACACTGTACTATAATTCATTTTCTGGACAGTTATGATGCAACTTCCTTCTGTAGATTGAACAGATGTATTGGCAGATGGTATAATACACTGGCAAAATTGCATTCACATTCACAACTGAACAAGTACAGATATTGACCCATTTTAATGTTTTGTTTTGTTGGCATTTGTGTATGTGTATATGAAATTCCATCTGTCTAGAATCTAATATTCTAGTCCATCTCAACCTTATGAAGCATGTAAGATTTTTTAAAAACTCGAACTTCTAAAATGATCACTATGCATTGAACAAATACTAAAACAGTGTGTGCATGCATAACTATCTATCTGTAACACATTAGAAACAGCTGTTCCTTTTCTCCTTACACAGTTATACATACCTCCATTCTATCTTGTGATATTTTCTATGCAATACCCCCACAGATGTAATCCTTTTGCATAACACTTCTATTGCTAACCCATTTACAAATAACACCACAGTATATCACAAAAATATCACATAATTTTTAAAAGGTGTCCATGGTAGGTGATCTCGTAGTCAGGCATTTGTTTTTCAACATAAACAGCAGTTTCAATGGTCCTGTTGTCTAAGAGTAAAAAGTTCTGTATTATCAGCTGAATGTTTCATTGTTGTCTCCACGTCCCAACACTTGAATATCCATCAGAATTAGCAACCACTTCATTTCAGAACCTAGAAGAAAATCAAGGGCAGTATTAATTATTTTGATTTCATTTCAACATTCAATGGGGTCATTCTACCCTTGAATTTTCTTTCTTTCGTCTAGGAATGCATACCCTACCTGATGCAGTCTGTATGAGAGAGAATGTTTGCCTCTTTTATCTCAATGATCTGTTTTATCACAAAAGCTATTCACTCTCAAGACCTCTAATGAGTTATATTAAGTGCAAATCCTCCCTTTGTCTCGACACAAACAGATATCTCTGTTATAATTAGTACATCCCCCAGACTTGAGAAAGAAAACTCAAGTTACAATCTTCTCTGAATTAATAGTTTTATTGTAATTCAAACAGCCACCACCAGATGGCGGTGTGTAGCATGTATTACACTATGTAACACAATTTTTGTTCCTGGGTAGTAAGTGTTATTTCCTAATTGCTTATGCCTCAAAAGTATAGAAAATGGCTATTATTCCCCACAAACTTTGCTTTTGTGGCCAGGACAGTGATATTTTGAAATTTACCTATTTCCAATGAGAAAACGGGCGAATTTGTGTCTTTTCATCAGAAAAAACAACATATGAATCCAAATTAACATGTATTTATACTAAAGTAATACAAAAATGACTACAGAAGATTTAGAAGTGAGTAGTTTTTCGAGATTTACGATTATACTGTAAATCACTTTCACGAATCAGCACCAAAATGTAGTCTCCAATCATGTTCTCGTTATACTGTCCTTGGTAGCGGCGTTCAAAGTCCAGTATATCCTGGTGGAAGCCTTGCTCCTCCGAGTACGCTCCCATGTTCTCCTTGAATTTGAATTTATCAAGATGAGCATCAAGGATATGGACTTTGAGGGACATCCTACAGCCCATTGTGCCGTAGTTCTTCACCAGAGTCTCAACCAGCTCCACATAGTTTTCGGCCTTGTGATTGCCCAGGAAGCCCCGAACCACTGCGACAAAGCTGTTCCAAGCCGCTTTCTCCTTACTAGTGAGCTTCTTGGGGAATTCATTGCACTCCAGGATCTTCTTTATCTGTGGTCCAACGAAGACACCGGCTTTGACCTTTGCCTCAGACAGCTTAGGGAAGAAGTCTTGAAGGTACTTGAAGGCTGCCGACTCCTTATCTAGAGCTCTGACAAATTGTTTCATAAGGCCCAATTTGATGTGCAGTGGTGGCATCAGCACCTTCCTGGGGTCCACCAGTGGCTCCCACTTGACGTTGTTCCTCCCCACAGAGAACTCGGTCCGCTGTGGCCAGTCCCGTCTGTGGTAGTGCGCCTTGGTGTCCCTGCTGTCCCAAAGGCAAAGATAGCAGGGAAACTTGGTAAAACTGCCTTGGAGACCCATCAGGAATGCCACCATTTTGAAGTCTCCTATGACCTTGATGCCATCTCAGAAAAATGCAGATATGTATCCACTTAGGCAGCTGGAACTAAACTGAACTGGTGGGCTTAAGGCCCCTGTATTTATACTACTATTTATATTACTGGAAAGTTCTAGAAAGTTCTAGAAGTTACTCCAAGTTTACTTAGCACTGAATCTATCTGGAATGTTCTGGAAAATAGGTAAATTTAAAAATATCGCTGTCCTGGTCACAAAAGCAAAGTTTGTGGGGAATAATAGCCATTTTCTATACTTTTGAGGCATAAGCAATTAGGAAATAACACTTACTACCCAGGAACAAAAAAAAAAAAAAATTGTTACACAGTGTTATTATTTATTTCTTAGCAGACGCCCTTATCCAGGGCAACTTACAATTGTTACAAGATATCACATTATTTTTACACACAATTACATTATTATTATTATTATTTATTTCTTAGCAGACGCCCTTATCCAGGGCGACTTACAATTGTTACAAGATATCATATTATACAGATATCACATTATTTTTACATACAATTACCCATTTATACAGTTGGGTTTTTACTGGAGCAATCTAGGTAAAGTACCTTGCTCAAGGGTACAACAGCAGTGTCCCCCACTGGGGATTGAACCCACAACCCTCCGGTCAAGAGTCCAGAGCCCTAACCACTACTCCACACTGCTGCACATTATTTTTTTACACATTATTTTTACATACAATTACCTATTTATACAGTTGTGTTTTTTTTTTTTTTACTGGAGCAATCTAGATAAAGTACTTTGCTCAAGGGTACAGCAGCATTGTCCCCCACCTGGGATCGAACCCATGACCCTCCAGTTAAGATTCCAGAGTGCTAACCTCTACTCCACACTGCTGCCCTATACACCCAGCAGTTGACCAATTCCCTATGTACCCTCACTACAAAGTGTGTACCCCTATCACACTACTGATAAGAAATACCCCATCTGCAATATATTTGTTCCCCCATTACCTTTACTGTTACAGCAGCTGTGCTGTTTTTAATTAGCTTTCCCTTTGTCTTAAGTGCTGACGAGGTGTTAATTTGTAAACACATAATGTTCCGCGTTTTCGTTTTTTTTTATTTATTTTTTTACATATGTTAAAATAGGGATACAATCGGGAAACAATTGTTTTTAATTGAAACATCTGTAAAAAAATTTGGGGGGGGGCTCAGTATACACACTTTACATGTGGAATATGATGCGTAGCAGTTCTGGTTTTTGATAAATGTAACACAATTTTTGTTCCTGGGTAGTAAGTGTTATTTCCTAATTGCTTATGTCTCAAAAGTATAGAAAATGGCTATTATTCCCCACAAACTTTACTTTTGTGACCAGGACAGTGATATTTTGAAATTTACCTATTTCCAATGAGAAAACGGGCGAATTTGTGTCTTTTCGTTCACATAAAGTCAGAAAAAAACAACATATGAATCCAAATTAACATGTATTTATACTAAAGTAATACAAAAATGACTACAAAAGATTTAGAAGTGAGTAGTTTTTCGAGATTTACGATTATACTGTAAATCACTTTCACGAGTCAGCACCAAAATGTAGTCTCCAATCATGTTCTCGTTATACTGTCCTTGGTAGCGGCGTTCAAAGTCCAGTATATCCTGGTGGAAGCGCTCGCCTTGCTCCTCCGAGTACGCTCCCATGTTCTCCTTGAATTTATCAAGATGAGCATCAAGGATATGGACTTTGAGGGACATCCTACAGCCCATTGTGCCGTAGTTCTCAACCAGCTCCACATAGTTTTCGGCCTTGTGATTGCCCAGGAAGCCCCGAACCACTGCGACAAAGCTGTTCCAAGCCGCTTTCTCCTTACTAGTGAGCTTCTTGGGGAATTCATTACACTCCAGGATCTTCTTTATCTGTGGTCCGACGAAGACACCGGCTTTGACCTTTGCCTCAGACAGCTTAGGGAAGAAGTCTTGGAGGTACTTGAAGGCTGCCGACTCCTTATCTAGAGCTCTGACAAATTGTTTCATAAGGCCCAATTTGATGTGCAGTGGTGGCATCAGCACCTTCCAGGGGTCCACCAGTGGCTCCCACTTGATGTTGTTCCTCCCCACAGAGAACTCGGTCCACTGTGGCCAGTCCCGCCCATGGTAGTGCGCCTTGGTGTCCCTGCTGTCCCAAAGGCAAAGATAGCAGGGAAACTTGGTAAAACCGCCTTGGAGACCCATCAGGAATGCCACCATTTTGAAGTCTCCTATGACCTCCCAGCCGTACTCATCATACTTCAAGGTGTCCAGCAAGGTCTTGATGCTGTTGTAATCCTCTTTGAGGTGCACCGAGTGAGCCAGGGGAAGAGACGGGTACTTGTTACCATTATGGAGCAGCACGGCTTTGAGGCTCCTGGATGAGCTGTCAATGAAGAGGCGCCACTCATTCTGGTTACAGGCGATTCCGATTGCCTCGAACAGACTGGTCACATTGTGGCAGAAGCAGAGCCCATCTTGACGGGTGAAGAAGCTGGAAAAAGGTTGATGACGCTTCCTCTGATCTGCGACTTGCACACTTTCATCCAACAAGTTCCACTGCTTGAGCCTAGACGTCAAAAGCTCGGCATTGGACTTGGTGAGACCAAGATCTCTAATCAAGTCGTTGAGGTCTTTTTGGTTGGGGTAGTATCCAGATATGTATCCACTTAGGCAGCTGGAACTAAACTGAACTGGTGGGCTTAAGGCCCCTGTATTTATACTACTATTTATATTACTGGAAAGTTCTAGAAGTTACTCCAAGTTTACTCAGCACTGAATCTATCTGGAATGTTCCGGAAAATAGGTACATTTCAAAATATCACTGTCCTGGTCACAAAAGCAAAGTTTGTGGGGAATAATAGCCATTTTCTATACTTTTGAGGCATAAGCAATTTGGAAATAACACTTACTACCCAGGAACCAAAAAAAAAAAAAAAATGTGTTACACGGTGTGATGTCTGGGCACGTTTTCCCAAGTTATCTGGTACTTTGCGAACGTTTGGGCAGCCGCTGTGCTGACACAAATAGTATCTACAGAAGGTATGAACATGACATCCGCACAAAACAAGCCAGGTTTATTCGCCTTGAAATCATAAAAAGAAAAGAAAATGGACAGAACTGGACGGTGCAAGCCATTAGGAGATGCATCAAAAATCACACTGAACATTTATATCAATGCATTCCATATAAGTTTACCAACTAAAGCATCACCATTTTCTGTCATATATTTACGATTAAGATTGTTGACGTTAGGCAGTGTTTTAGCTGATGGACAGACAGTACTGTCGCACGAAGTCACCAATACATACCTCTCTGCTGTCACAGAGTTAATCAAAACCCTTGAGCCTGGCACGATGTGGATAAAATAAATACTGGTGTTTAGGTAGACTTCTTGTCTAATCTGTTGTTGCAAACACTCACTGACTGTGACTACAGCACAGAGGGGTGGAAAGTGGCAGATATATGGAGGCAAGTCCATATTTGTTTATATGTTTATACTGAGGTTGGTTCAGGAGAGCCAGTGTCTAATTTCAAAGGAAAGGAACTAATAAGAGCAACCTGCCTTAAGTGTAAACAGCCAATAGACTGGAGAGCCATGGGAAGCATGGTATGCATGCAGTGTAGGGGAGCTTACTGAGGGAGTTGCAGTACATTACAGGTGCCAACCACAGGGAGATCACCATACCGCTGATGCAAGATACTGGATACCTGGGACCAGCCTTGCTGTTTGAGGGTGAAGAGGAGAACAGAAAAAGATGGGATCCCTCTTGACCTGAAGAGAAGAGCTTGCTTGCTTGCTGCTAAATACTTTTTATCATAAAGTTGCATACTGCATTTTCTATAATTAAAAAATAAACCTATGCTTTCTGGTCACTAGCACCAGTTTTCTGTAAAAGATGAATTATAGTTGTCTTTTCTTTTAACACCTTTTCAGCAAAGCAGCAACACATGAAGTATTTATAAACAAGGCCAGAGCTCGGGCCTTTTCTAACTAACCACTTTCTCTGACAATCGAACTTATACCCAGTAACGGCCAGCTAGACAGTGTATTTTTATCAGTCAAAAGGTTTGGTCTTGTAGTATCGCTCGCTAGAGGCGGGTTTTTAAGGAAGTAGGCTGAAGTCTATTTTCTGTGAAGTCAAGATGTATAATTAACATGCTAAACGTATTAATTAAACTTGATAAGCCTATGATTTATATTTACTTAAACTAATGTATTATAATTTACTTAGAGTAGTATGTGCATTTTTGCTTGAACGTGCTAAATATTTTGTAGTATGAATCTAAACATTTAGGTAAGCTTGATAGCTAGCAGACACACTGTAACCACATACTGCATGAGCAGGGGGGTTGTGGTGACGTCATGAAAGGTGGGTAGGGAACTGAAAAATTGGACATAAAAACTTTAATCAAACTATACCAAAGTGTTCTTTTTCTGATCCTAAACTGAGCTTGTGAGAATTTGAACCCAGCCTCTGTAGTTGAATCCTGATTTGAGACTCTGCCTGAAAAGCCTTTGCCTACTGATTGACATCACCAGTCCGCTCTGAATCAATTGCACCTCAAAGAGGAGGGGAAGCATATATTCACTGCCTGAACTATAGATGTCTTAAATATGAGTTTTAGTACACATCAGACAGTGATCAGCTGAACCACCACAGCTCAAGACAAAACAGCAGAGTCTATTCAGCACAGTGGCCAAGCGATTTAGAAATCTCCATAGTCAGTAATAGGCCACAGTACTTGTAGAACAAGAGTTTTCTTTATAGTTTTACTAAAAAAAATGACAAAAACCAGAAAACTTTCATAACACATTTTACATTTTAATACATTTAAAAAATGTACACTGGAGCACTCGGTACCCACTTAGTCACAGTTTTGTACTATTAGAATGCCTTGTCTACTCTTATAAAAGTTTACTAGAGTAAATCTGCATGCTAAATTTGCTGTTTTCTCATGGTTATACAATGCATTGACCATATTTTTCCGCAGTTTGCCATGTTTTTAAATTTGCTTTAACATGCCTTTTCTCTGGGCTTTACAATGCTTACTGGTGCTTTACCACACTTTCATTATGCATTATTACACTTTGCTATGCTTTTACTATAGGAAACTTTTATAATGTTAGTCTTTGCTTTATGTTACTATGGTTTGCATATTTATAACAGAATTCATTTATAACAGAAAGTTTAATTTCTACAGCTGCCAGCAGCATGCATTTCTTTCTGAATGATTCTGGTCCAGAATGTGGTCAATTCAGTGTCATCCTTAATTTTACCACTGGGTGGCAGTATGACACTACAGTATTTATACACCAGGCAAACGGACTGGTTTCTGTTTTTTGACCACAAGATGGCATCAGAGACCAAATGAAAAAAAATGCTGACACTTGACATTTATTTTGCAGCTTTCCGTGCTTTTCCCATAGGTATTTTTGCAATGTTTTTGCAGTTTTACCAGGTTTTCATGCTTTTCATATGGTTATACTATGCATTCCCAATAGTTTACCTGGTTTGCCATGTTTATTAATATGCTTTACCATCCCTCACTATTCTTTGCTATGCTTACCTGTGCTTTACCATGCTTTCACTATGCTTTACCACACTTTGCTATGTTAAAAATTTATAAGGGTAATATCATGTAATTTGTGTGTGCATGTTTTTTTTTTTTTTTTTTTTTTAATGGATTCTTAGCCATACCCCAACCCATTATTGAAAAATTGTATTGCAGAATAACCCCTTCACCCGCACTCAGTTTCTGGACTCTATATACTGCCTTCTGGCCTGGATTAACATCAAACCAGACTGCTCAGCGTTGTAGCATCTAGATTTACAGCCATTGCTTTTGGTAACAGTACAGAATTTCCCAACAACATTAACCATGCCTTTGTGTGGACTGCGAGCAAGGATTTCAGTACATTTGTAAGGAAACTAAATTATGTATGTGTTCCTCTGTGAAGGAGTGCACACAATAAAGATTTAAGCATAATTTAACACGTTTTCTTTATTGATTCCAATAATCAAAAGTCACACTTTTACATTATTATCATCATACACAACAATGAGTCTGTTAGTTTTAACATAAATTAAGCAGTAATTAGTTAGACAATTTCTGGGAGGGCATCAGACATGGCGCTGGTATGTGTTCATGGAGAATCTTGAATGCTTCTCAAATGCTAGCTCAAATGCCTGTCTTATATATCTTGCCTTAATGTGTGTGTAAAGCTAAACCTTGTTTTTGCTACCTTAGTTTGTCTTTGTGTCAGCAGCGTTCCAACAAAGGTCAGTCAAGTTCCCACACCACACTCAGTTCCATATTTTTCTTGCAGCTGTGCTGGCACAGTGCACTCATAATAATTGTTTAACCCTTCACTTTACACATTAAATACAGTATTTCCGTAGGTTTCTAACTGTTATGCGAAATTCGTCATTCACCACTAGACGGCGTTGCAATAACAAAAGTCTACATGCTATTTGTGGATTTTTTTTTAATTGTGCTTTTGTGCCTCACAAAACAGATTAATATGTTATGCAAATATAATCTCTGAAAACTATTCTGTAAAATAACTCTGTGGCCGTGTCAGTCCACATGACCAAGACAGTAGACGTTTTCCGTCGTGCAAAAAAATATAAATATATTCAGCTAGATACATTATATATATATATATATATATATATATATATATATATATATATATATATATATATATATATATATATATATTACATTGTAATACAATCTAAAATCGTATCAAGGTTCATGCATAACAAAAACAGCTTATCCTTTAGCCAGAGGGCAATTTCCTTTTGCCAATTTTACTCAGTAAAATAAGGACGTCACTTAAAACGCAGGACCAAAAAAAAAAAAAAAACATATTCATCAGGAGCTGCAATTTCTTCCAAAAGAAAGCAAAGAATAAAACCAAATGAAGAGTTTGAAGGGGAAACGATTAAAAGAAATAGAAGTCATCAGGAGATAAGACCCCTAACCCGTTTCTCTTCTATTTAACATTCATTGAATTGAATAATTCGTTCTTATTATCGTAAATAGTCTGCATATTTACCCTGAATATGCTAATTTAAATTTGCTGCTAGCGCTTGACCGACTTAATAAAAAATATATGTATATATAGTTTTGTATTATATTCTATATTGTTTTTCAACGGTTTAGCTTAAGGGCAATCCAGTTACATTTCAATCAGTTGCTTTCTTGAAATGTCATTATCCCAAACTAGTTTCTGATAATTGGCAATCGTTTTGCATAGAAAAGCATTCAAGGCTTTGGGCACAAAATTACAAGGGACCTTATCAGTCACTTTTAGAGAAAAATAGTGGACAGTTTATCATTAATCTTTCCCATGAAATAACTTGTCTATTTTTTTTTAGTATTGCTTTGCTTTTGGCTATCCTCATACACTGACCAGCTGTCCTTTGTTAATAAGTGTGTTGTCCTTTGGTGTTGGTCATTTTGCACTCTTTATGGAGTGCAAAATGACCAACACCAAAGTACCTCGCAAACTTACAGCGGACATTCCCGGAACTCCACTGCCTGCTGATCTAATCCCTGCAGATCATATTCTAGATCAAAAAGGAAAGGTGCTCCAGTTGTGCTCCAGGGCAGGCGGGTAAGATTCTCCAGACAAGCTCAAAACCCATTCGAAAAAAATGGACTTAATATTGGAGCTACTGAACCTACAATCACTCAGATCTGTTGCAAACACCACAGTACATATAATGTAAAAAAATACATGAAAACTGACCTACTCTTTAAAATGTAATTGTGCATTGATGCTACAACATTTCTTAAAGGATGCTACTCTCAAGTACATCCAGTCCAACCTCGATTATTAAAACATCTGATTAACAGATCAAAAGGTGTGTTTCTAGAGGAATGCCCAAGAATTTGTAATAGAAAACTATGCAATTACAAAACCTAGGAGCACTGTGTCAAAACATCTTGAAGAAATGGCAAGTGTCAAAGAAGACAGCTCTTACTCACAGATCAAGGAAGACATCAGTGTCATTCACGACAAGGAAATAGAATGATGGAAACATTCCATAATGGAACATGAGCCATTGGGAATTGAAGACTGCAGCAGGTTCATGCACATTTTTAGGGTTACTTTATTTTCAACAGTTTTATCTCTATATTGACCTATTTTATTGTATTTTATTTATTTATGTATCTATAGATTTTTTAAGCTGATTTATTGTCATTGTTCTTTTGTAATGTTGATTTGTGTTTGATTGTTTTGTTTTGTACAGCGCCTTGAGACACCTAGGTCTGAAAGGCGCTATAATAAATTAAAGTTATTATTAACAGTTAATTTGCACTATTGATAGAAATATGCATTGTCATTGTAAGTTGCTTTTTGTAACTGCTTTTTGGGGTACTAATACTTACACAATATACTATAAAATACAAAGCATTTATACTAAAATACAGCTTAGAAAAGGATTGGGCAGTAGGATTTTTACAACCAAAAAGGCTCTGGCTGCCATTACTCATAAACAGTTCTTAATATTGCTTCCCACTTCCCTTTCTCTAAACATAAGGCTATTGTCACAAACTGTGACCTCAATGAGGAAATAAGTATAAATGGTTATTTATGATGTCATAATCACTGATTTTCCTGACCTTCCTGTGTTTGAGCAGAACAGTTGTTTGAAGAGGAAAGGTCAGATTGCAGTTACAACAAGTGATGAAAAAAACATATTTCAAAGCTAGAGCTTCCTATCGAAAGAGGAAGTGAACGATTGTGGTTCGAACAAGTTGTGTAGAATGCACCGGTAAAGTCACCACGAGACACCGGACCATATCCCGTATCCAAATCAAGTTATTTTACACATTTTGAATCAGCAATTTGAAAGGAGAAGTGAGTGCACAGACAAAAGCCTGTATTAAGCAGAGCCCATTCAAATTGGTTCAATATCAGAATTTGAGTTAGCATTTAGAAAACATAAACAGTGATATAAGCAGGGATGAAATAAAAGCAAAAAAGGTGACCCACCAGCCTGCTCGGAGCAACCAGCCTGAGCGTTTCAAAGCTTAGCAAGGAGAAGCTATAGGGTCCTATCTTTTGAACCTGCAAAAGGTACTGACTTCTTGATATCTGTAAACGTTGAGCCTCATTCTCATTCTTGTGATGAACTCTTTAACTGTTGAACTCACTCTCGTTGCTGAAAGATTGTTATTTTGCTTAAATGCTATTTGCTGTTTGCTACAAATTGCTTTTAAAACTCCAGGAGGGAAAATAATAATAAAGCTTATTTACTTGATTCAAAGACTTGACTCATTTTGACTCTTGCAGCCGTAGAATCCACTTAAAGCTTATTGCCCGAGGATTGTTAGGGTTCAAGAGCATGACACTATACAATATATATATTTACTTTCTCTAGCCCTGATATTAAACTGCTGGTCGCAGTCTTTTAGGGGTTTGAAAGAGTGCAAGGCTACGCGTTCCCCTTCATAGCACAGCAGACAACACACCAACTGGATACAGGGCTGAAGCACCAGTTAGCACATGTTTATTTTACAAATTATAAAACAAAAACATACTTAAACTATTGTGGCTAGTTTATCCACACAAAAAGCTAAATGAGTTGTATCAGCAATCTCTGCCAGACAGCCTCCTGCTTTTGACAACTGTCAGCTCTTCACTACTCAACTATCTGTGTTTTAATAAGCTGCTCAGAGTCAGATCAATTGGAATGTCAGCTGGGAGCTGGCCAATCAGCATTGCTACTAGCTAACATTCTGCACATGGAAATCAACAGCCTGTTACATATATAAGCTAAAAATGAACCCTTTCCTGGGTTCAGTTAATATACATTTAAATAACTAGAAATAACAATATTAAATATTGATAAAATAAAGTAAACACATTTAAATATGACAATAAAGATAACACTGTGACTATATGAATAATTAGTGGAATAATTAGGCGCATTTAGACTGGGAGTGCATGAAAACAAGTACAGGTGTAAATGGATATTGTCTCTGCTGGATATTATTTTACTCAGAAACATTAGTTCCACCCTACATGCATATGTGTTATTCATCCTATTTTTATGTAAATTAAGCATGCATAATGCAGTTAATGTTTCCAGGCTGTTATCATGTATTATTGTAGGTGAGACTGGATCTGTCAGAGGGGACCTGATGGTACAAGTTTAGAGTTAGGGTTTGGGTTAGGGAAAGTGGGCTTACAATTAAGATTTTAGTTTAAAATGCATGGATATAGATGTATTTGCAAAGAAGGATTACTTTGTTACAAAACAATACAGGGGTCCAAATATTCAGAAGTGGAACCTAGGGGGAAAGAATACTAGTTCCTAGGAGAACATATATTAAGGGGGAACATATATTCTCTGACACTGGTACAAACTAAATAAGTTATTTACATAAATAAACCACCAAAATTTACCACTATTTACACGTGAGGGGTTTGCATCCTGTCCCTGTCACAGAGTTACATACTGACAGTAGAATTATACTGGTAATAAATACTGATAGATGAAATGTTAGCCGTGTCAGTCCAGAGATGATAGACAAAGAGAAGGAGATATGATACTTTTTATTGGACTAACTAAACAATAAGAAACTCCAAAAAGGCTGCTGTCAGTACATTTTCAGCTGATTCTAGTCCCTCTGAAATAAATGTGGTCAAAATCTCAAGGTCCCAGTCTGCAAGCTGTCTTCCTTCGCTGAACCCACACACACTTAATCTGGTCATTTAAAAGACAGCAGAGCTTCATTTCAAGCGCTCACCACCAAGTAATCCCCTGGAAATAATGATATTTGTTCAGTAGTTTTGCTCTAGTAGTCGGTCAATATGAAATAATTGCAGAATGAATGTAGCGAGCTGGGGAGTCTGAGAGGTGACATCCTTCCATCTCTCTACCCGGATTATGAAGTGCTCCGAAGGGCAGGAGCAAATGACTCTCTTACAATTCAGGGGCAGCATCGCCCTGCTGTTTGCACTGGAATCAATGAGAGACGAACACAATCAGCAGGAGAAATAGAGGGGGAGAGGCGGGAGAGATTAGCGCAACAGCAGGGCACCGCTTGTTGACAAATAACCTGCCCAAATCCCGGAGATATATTCACACAGATGCCTGCCTTTGACAGTGACTCTGCGTTTGACATTCCGACTCTGGGGCAGATGGGAGATGTGTCCTAAAGGCCGGGAGGTCTGGGTGGCTCAGGGCTGGTAGAGGAGCTAGAGGGTCTGTCCAGGACAGATGCTCAGTTGTCAAGAATAATCCCCCCAGAATGAATACATAGAGATCACTGACCTCATTTACAAGGGGGTCCTAACAAAGTAGAAACAGTCACATTCAGATACACTGGTTTTTTGTTGTAGATCTAGACAATATAAAAAAGGATAGGGGCATTAGACCTACAGTATGTAAAGATGATGTTAGTATTATCAATCTCATTTCTAAGAATTACATTTAAAGATGATCTGCCTTGATTTTCATATGCATGGGCTACCTGTTTTCCTGCACATGTTTGGCATGGTTTCTATTGCTTTCTTTTTCAAATGGGTTACTGGTATTTCTGCCATCGTCTAGGGCAGAGGTGTCAAACTGACTTCTGGCTTTCGTTCCATCTGAGCACTTAATTACGTAATTGTTCTAAATATTTGATTAATAGGATACATTTGACACTTCTCTTCAGGCTTCAAAATGTTTTATAGGTCATGTACCTTGAGTCAAGTGCATTTTTAAAATCATCAACTGTAAAATATTAAATATGTCCAGTTGAACAAATAATTAGATCAGTTAAGTGAATTGAGAGCTTAAGTTGGAATGAAAACCAGAAGAACCTGCGGCTCTCGAGGACTGGAGTTTGACACCCCTGCTCTAGGAGCAGGTGTTGCAGGGGGGGCAGATTAATGGTTACACTCTGGTGTACCTGACGTACTTGGATTCTGAGAGCTCTATTGAGGCCACTGTGGTACTTTAAACTTCAGGTTGTGGTGACTAAAAGAAGAAATGATATACAAAGTAAATCTAAACCAGAAGAATAACCCATTAGTTGTGATAACTGTGATACAGTGCCTTGCGAAAGTATTTGGCCCCCTTGAACTTTGCGACCTTTTGCCACATTTCAGGCTTCAAACATAAAGATATGAAACTGTAATTTTTTGTGAAGAATCAACAACAAGTGGGACACAATCATGAAGTGGAAAGAAATTTATTGGATATTTCAAACTTTTTTAACAAATAAAATACTGAAAAATTGGGCGTGCAAAATTATTCAGCCCCTTTACTTTCAGTGCAGCAAACTCTCTCCAGAAGTTCAGTGAGGATCTCTGAATGATCCAATGTTGACCTAAATGACTAATGATGATAAATAGAATCCACCTGTGTGTAATCAAGTCTCCGTATAAATGCACCTGCACTGTGATAGTCTCAGAGGTCCGTTTAAAGCGCAGAGAGCATCATGAAGAACAAGGAACACACCAGGCAGGTCCGAGATACTGTTGTGGAGAAGTTTAAAGCCGGATTTGGATACAAAAAGATTTCCCAAGCTTTAAACATCCCAAGGAGCACTGTGCAAGCGATAATATTGAAATGGAAGGAGTATCAGACCACTGCAAATCTACCAAGACCTGGCCGTCCCTCTAAACTTTCAGCTCATACAAGGAGAAGATTGATCAGAGATGCAGCCAAGAGGCCCATGATCACTCTGGATGAACTGCAGAGATCTACAGCTGAGGTGGGAGACTCTGTCCATAGGACAACAATCAGTCGTATACTGCACAAATCTGGCCTTTATGGAAGAGTGGCAAGAAGAAAGCCATTTCTTAAAGATATCCATAAAAAGTGTCATTTACAGTTTGCCACAAGCCACCTGGGAGACACACCAAACATGTGGAAGAAGGTGCTCTGGTCAGATGAAACCAAAATCAAACTTTTTGGCAACAATGCAAAACGTTATGTTTGGCGTAAAAGCAACACAGCTCATCACCCTGAACACACCATCCCCACTGTCAAACATGGTGGTGGCAGTATCATGGTTTGGGCCTACTTTTCTTCAGCAGGGACAGGGAAGATGGTTAAAATTGATGGGAAGATGGATGGAGCCAAATACAGGACCATTCTGGAAGAAAACCTGATGGAGTCTGCAAAAGACCTGAGACTGGGACGGAGGTTTGTCTTCCAACAAGACAATGATCCAAAACATAAAGCAAAATCTACAATGGAATGGTTCACAAATAAACATATCCAGGTGTTAGAATGGCCAAGTCAAAGTCCAGACCTGAATCCAATCGAGAATCTGTGGAAAGAACTGAAAACTGCTGTTCACAAATGCTCTCCATCCAACCTCACTGAGCTCGAGCTGTTTTGCAAGGAGGAATGGGCAAAAATTTCAGTCTCTCGATGTGCAAAACTGATAGAGACATACCCCAAGCGACTTACAGCTGTAATCGCAGCAAAAGGTGGCACTACAAAGTATTAACTTAAGGGGGCTGAATAATTTTGCACGCCCAATTTTTCAGTTTTTTATTTGTTAAAAAAGTTTGAAATATCCAATAAATTTCGTTCCACTTCATGATTGTGTCCCACTTGTTGTTGATTCTTCACAAAAAATTACAGTTTCATATCTTTATGTTTGAAGCCTGGAATGTGGCAAAAGGTCGCAAAGTTCAAGGGGGCCGAATACTTTCGCAAGGCACTGTATGTCATATTCATACCAAGTAGCTCTTTAAATCAGAAGAAACATTTTAAAACTCAGTGGGGCACTATACCTTTAACTGAACAATGATAATAAAGTGTTACAAAATAAAGGCATAATGATATATTTTATCACCCTACCTGAATCATACACCTTAGGTCTAATCCTACTCTTTATTCAACTGATTATTAATGTGATAATTTATCAGAAATATGTATCAGCTATTGCCCAGTTGGTGTAATGACCTACAGCAGACCAGGGCAACTGATTGGGCATTCGACACCAGGTTTATCAGGAAAAGGAAGGAGTTGCCTGGAGGTTTAGATGATTTAATTAAAGAATTAAGAACATGTTTGGAACAAAGACCTGCTCAGGAAGAGTCAATGTATTTTCAAGAGTGTCATCGATGCCTGTAGAGTAGAATAGACAGCAATGTCTTAGCATACGCAGATACAATTCAACACACTGAAAGAGAGGAGCAAGGGATGCAGCCAGCCATGTGCAATTTGGTTAATTTTTTTAAATGTCAGATGATTAGATCAAAGAAGCCCCAAATAATTACTTGATGGAAAAAAAGAAGCAAACTCTGCAATAAAGAGCTGCAGGTTGTCATGCATAAAGCATGTTTGACAAGGTATTCTTGAATTTGTTAACTACACATATACCAGTAAATAGCTTGTTACATTAACTAATAAACTATCCCCACATAAATAATTATGTCCTGGCAATACTTTTAAAATGACTATTGAAAAACATCTGATTTAATCTGGGTAATGCACTTCTATAACTGCTACCACGTCTTATGTTGTCTCTATAGGGGTTCTGATTTGAGGGTTAAATCCATTAAAGTTTTACATCCTGAATATACTTTTGTAAGAATTATTATTATTATTATTATTATTATTATTATTATTATTATTATTATTATTATTATTAATTATTTCTTAGCAGACGCCCTTATCCAGGGCGATTTACAATCGTAAGCAAATACAATTCAAGTATCACAGTACAAGTAATAATACAATTAAGAACAAGAAAAATACAACGACTTTGGTTCAAGCAAGTACAAGTGTGACAAAATACAATTCAATAATACAGCAGATAACAGTGTTAGTGATAGTTACATGAGGATATGATTAAATACAAAATACTACAGATTAAACACTTGGCACATTACAGTACTCTGAAGTACAGGATTAAATGCAGTAAAATAGTGGGCAGATAAGAACAAGTAAAGCACATTTAAGGAAGGGTGATAAGTGTCCCAGGGGAAGAACAGAAGAGTTCTACAGGTGCTTTCTGAAGAGGTGAGTCTTGAGGAGGCGCCGGAATGTGGTCAGGGACTGGGCAGTCCTGACATCTGTAGGGAGGTCATTCCACCACTGCGGAATGTAAATGGTGTCAAAAAATATTGTTATTACCTGGAGTAACTATCATATACTGTACTTCCTTTATCAATGATAAAGATATATTTTTTGCAAAACAAGTACAGTAAAAGTATGTTAAATGAAAGTACAGTCAGCACTTACATATCTGACCTTATCAAATGTTGACTTCAGTGTCGGATAAATGAGTGTGACGCATATCTGATTATTTCATTTTGGCCCTTTCCAACCCTGGTCTATTTTTTCAGGGAACACAGAAAAGATACAATGTCAAAAATACATAGCTGAAAGGACTGTGGTTTAAAATAAGTAGGCTTCCATTTAGATTGTTGATAGTTGGTACAGTACTATATTTTCAACAGAAGAAGTATTTTAATTCAGAAGGATATGATTCTGAAAATATCACTTGCCAGAAGAGACGACTGTGGATACATGAACTGTAATACAGTACATACTTTTAAAAACGTAAAAGGCAATGCAATTTAGCAAAAGATTAAAAAAAAAACAACAACATCAGTTTCCAGAATTAAAACAGTATCCAAAGTCAGTATTCAAAATTGCAGAATATAGTGCTCGATAAGGCCTTAGTGTCACAGTTCACTTGCAAATGAAAATGCACAAAACCAACTAAAGATCACAGATTTCTTTTAAAAATGCATCACAGTATCTAAAACTATTTGATTATCAACTTTTACATTGTTGTAGCTTGTCTCGTCTACTTTGTTTCGCTGCATTTTAGTCATGTGAAATTGGAGGGAGCGCTGTGTAACTGCACAATCAAGACGGACTGATTTGACATGAAAAAAACAAAAACAAAAAACCGAAGGCTGTTACAGATAAAGAAGTACATTGTGACTTTGAAGAGATGGGCTCTGTATCAGAAAACTGGTGACGGAGTCGGAAATCGCGTGTGACGGGTAAGTGCATTCATTTGTTACATATATATATATATAATGGGGATTGATTTTATTCTTAATACAAGGGCGGTAAAACTCGACTGATGTGTATCTGGGTAACGGATATCCAATGCTGACGGTATGTTAGGGGCAGCAGTGTGGAGTAGTGGTTAGGGCTCTGGACTCTTGACCGGAGTGTCGTGGGATCAATCCCCGGTCGGGGACACTGCTGCTGTACCCTTGAGCAAGGTACTTTACCTAGATTGCTCCAGTAAAAAAACAAAAAAAAAAACAACTGTATAAATGGGTAATTGTATGTAAAAATAATGAGCTATCTTGTAACAATTGTAAGTCGCCCTGGATAAGGGCGTCAGCTAAGAAATAAATAATAATAATAATAATGTTAAAAAGTAAAGGTCCTGATAATTATTAAGAGAAGGAAAAAAACAGAACCTTATTGACTGGGTTCTCCCTCCTGTGTATGTGTATGTGCAATGTTAAAGACAGATTAAACACATTTTTTAAAATCCAAAATTTAATCTGAAACAGTAAAAAGTAAAAATAACCCCTACTTACTGTATGTATTGTGCATTTTTGCTTTTATTTCTTTTATAACTTGCTAAGTCTTCCACCAGGATTTGCTCTCAATTAATAATAATATCCTGTTAAAAAATATGGTTGCAATTACAGCAGATGTTTACATGTGTAAGATGTGTAAGATACAGATATACTTTGGATGCCTAAAACTTAGGTTTGTACCAGGTGAGTTATCAGTCTTTCACTACTTGTGGTGTGTATTTTTGTCTAGATGGTAAAAACACACCCAATAAAGTTACCAAATCGGAAATAAACAACTCAGACATTCAGACATTTAATTTAAGGGCCTGTGAGTTTCTTTTAGTATTAAGACAAAATAATGCTCATAACTCTTTGTGTTACCCACTCAGTCTTCATAGAGATATATCCCCCAGGGTGCAGGGAATATGAGAAGTAAAGTAGAGTCCTGCCTTCTTTCTGCCTGTGAGTTGGAGCTGCCTGGGGGTGCTTTTAATGATAGTGCCAGTTCTGGCAGGTCAGCCCCTTTGTTTAGCTGGGTGTTCTCCTTAACACCCCTCAACATGAAAGTGACACCTGTAGTAAAAGAAGCCCTACACCTGGGGCTTGTTTACTTTGGCAGCTCTGTGAGAACCGGGGCTGACAAAGACCAAAGTACTTCACAAAACACCTCGGGTTGCTTGAACAGTACTTTGGGGGTTTAAAGTTTGTATGCACCTGTATACATCTGAAATGGCAACTTCTTTTGGTAAGCTTTTATCTGGTTACACAATTTCTGAACATGTTTGTTTGTTTTTCACTGAACCTGGTTTGTAGTTGCCAGTAACTTGTTTTATAACCGAAGGGCCCAGGGCAAGATTATGGTAAGTCACACAGATTCCGTTTTGAGAAAATCTCTTTAGATGTTTGTTGAAATTTAAGAATTTAAGGAAGTGAAAAATCAAGACATTGGGTCGCATTAAATTGATACAGCCATCACTTAGCTTAATAAATACAAATGTTTAATTGGACTGCAAATTACAGTGCTTGCATGCTTGTGAATCTGAATTTAGTCTGCAAAATAATCCACCTCAGTAAAATGTGGGTTAGCACTTTGAGTTAGATATCTTTGTTTGGGGAGGAATTCTGTTTGAAAGACACAATGCTTTTCTCAACAGTGACTGTCTAATATTGACAATTCCTGATGCAGTCTGACAGTGGGCACTGATGAAAGTACTGTGGGATAGCATGTTATTGATAACACTATCTCAAGTAGATCATTACATCATTAACTATGTAGTAAATGACATCAGAAACACATTAATAGATTTAAATAGAAATAACTGAGTGAAGTTACCATGGCATCAAAAGCATATAAGTACCTTCACTGTTTGTTTTTAGACACACTTTCCCTTGACAAAGGTATGTTATTATTATTATTTGTTTATTTAGCAGACACATTTATCCAAGGCGACTTACAGAGACTAGGGTGTGTGAACTATGCATCAGCTGCAGAGTCACTTACAATTACATCTCACCCGAAAGACGGAGCACAAGGAAGTTAAGTGACTTGCTCAGGGTCACACAATGAGTCAGTGGCTGAGGTGGGATTTGAACTGGGAATCTCCTGGTTACAAGCCCTTTTCTTTAACCACTGGACCACACAGCCTCCTAATACCGAAACGTTGGGAAGTTGGCTCTTTTTAGCAAAAAACTATATATATACACTGCTGTGCAAAAGTCTTAGACGTTGCATTTTTCTACTGTGATGCATTATGAGCCTCAACAATTTACTCAAAACCTCCACTAGTGTTTTATACTGTTATAATAATTTTGACTTGCATAAAGAAGGAAAAATAGTGAGTGAAATAGATGGCATCACTCAATTTTCAAGGTGTGATATGTGAAGCATAAGTTCAGAGAAACATCATCAGTAATTGACAAACCGAGGACTGGAAGACCCAAAAAGCTGTCTAACAGGGATGAGCAATACTCTTAAAAAATATTCTCAAGGAATAGAAAGAAGACAAGCATTGAATTGACAACAGAACTGGCAGAAGGGACAGGTGTCATTGTCCATCAATCAACAGTCCAAAAAACCTTTGACCATTGTTCCAATTCTGATTTCAAGAGTGACCTTCGTACTGTTGATTTAATGGACAACTGAAATGGCAGTGGGCCGGACAAGTAGCAAGAAGAACAGACCATTGCTGCACCAAGGAGGCCTTCATCCAGCAGTGGACTGAAAAAGGCTGAAGATGATGATGATGATATATATATATCGGGCAGTGTTGTGTGATACACTGCCGTTAAAGATTGTGTCTAGTCCCATGAGATAAAATGAGGTTAAAAGCTCTAAAACCACAGGTGCAAATGAGCTGGCTACTATTCCTTTCTATTTAAACCTTCAGGCATCATGGTATTGAGACTATTTATCCATTTAGTCCATCCTTTACTCTTCTATATTGTACTTTATCTAATTTTATTTCTTCTAAAATTACAAATTGTAGGTCATTCATGTCATGTTCATTTTTTGTAGTGTTACATACAAATATTTCATTTTTGGCCATCACTTAAAGGCAAAATTATCCTTCTATTAGTGTTCTTTAGGTATCATCCCCAGGCAGCAAGGTAATAACTCCCCACCTGGCTCCTGCCTGGAGCAATCTGTGAGCTTGACTGACACCAGCTGAGTCTGACCATGCCTCTGATTTTTGGCCTTTGTCCCTGCACTCACGCTGGAATTGAATTGCATTGAATTGCATTGAGTATTGCATTGTGTTTTATGAATTGTACTCTAAGTAGAACAAAACGGTTGTCTGCTGTGTCACGGTTATTTTGTGTAACTTAACACTGGACCCACTTCTGATCAACTTTTTTCATCTCTCTTAAGTTTAATCCTCCGTGTCATGTCTGTAAACTATCTTCATTTGTATCTCCTTCAGTTCTTTTAAAAGTGTAATAACCTATTTTGCTTCGAATAACACTTTAACATTGGATGGTAGCACATATTTCTCTTCCCAGTCACTTCCTGTGTTACAGGTAAAAGGCCCCTACCTGACCCTTTGTTGATTCTTCATTGCAGTATAGAATGCAAGATCCAGGAGAAGTCTGAATACTATGTAACACTGTAAGTGAACTTATACTGTTCAGGTGAACAGATAAACAATAAGGAACTGGTGTGAGCATGTTAAGAACATACCTACAAACGAGGAGAGGCCATATGGGCCATGTATTTATCTTGCTCTTAATTGTATTATTACTTGTACTGTGATACTTGAAATGTATTTGCTTACGATTGTAAGTCGCCCTGGATAAGGGCGTCTGCTAAGAAATAAATAATAATAATAATAATCAAAGCTCACCTGGGTCCTAGTAGCCGCTTGATCTCAAAACTTTGTCAAGTCAGAGTTATGAAAGATTATGATTCTGCATCAACAACATGGCTAGGTAACCCATCCCACACCCTCACCATTCTCTGTGTAAAGAAGTGCCTCCTACCCTCTGTCCTAAGTATGCCTCCACTTAATTTCCAACCACGTCTTCTGGTCCTGGTTTCTAAATATACTCAACTTCTACAATTATATCTTAGTTATTGTACACCATCAGCTGGTCAATAAAACAACATGTTGATCATACTCTGTAGCTAGATCGAAAACTGAGCCTTCCATCAGCAGTTTGAAAGTCTTGAAAGTCTTTTTTCATATAACGGCATGAAATTAATTTTCATATATGTTTTTATGTACATGTGTATGTATGTATGTATGTATGTATGTATGTATGTATGTATGTATGTATGTATATATATATGTGTGTGTGTGTTTGTGGATATGTGTGTATGCATATACAGAATACCATTTTCAATGGGCTAATCCAGTTGATAGTTCCCGTAATAACTGGCCAGTTATTACGGGAAACACATGATCAGACAGTTGCAATTGTGTTTTTCTCTCATCTGTCTCACATTATGCAAATCTTGTTTTAAATGTTGTTCAAGTTATCAAAGTTGTTACTGTTGTAAATGTATTTTATTTATTTATTTATATACATTTTAAAGAGCTTTTATACAGGGGTATCTCAAAGCACTGTATAAAACATGACAAAGAGAATGATACATTAAGATAAAATGATACATTAGTATAACATAATACATATACATCTACCACTGTCAGATTATCAGGCAGGTTAATAACAGTGTAAAATAAATAATACATATAAATATAGGTACCAATATAGACATACATATATCCACTTTTACATAATAGTGCTAATAGTAAGATAAAATACAATGATGCAATAATAGCACAATAAAAACTGCAATTAAAAGTTACATTCAAACCTATTAAGATTAAAAGGCCAATTTATAATAATACGTTTTCAGTTTTGGTTTAAAAACTATAACGGTATCTGCTTCCCTGACAAATACAAGCAGAGTATTCCATAATGTTGGTGCTCTACAGGAAAAAGCCCTGCCTCCCGTATTACTTTATTGACCATGATCTTAGAGTGCGACTAGGATGGTATGGGATCAGCACCTCCTGCAGATATATAGGTGCTAGACCATTAAGGGCCTTATATGTTAGCAGCAAAGTCTTAAAATTAATTCTATATTCCACCAGGAGCCAATGTAAACATGATAAGACGGGTAATATGGTCACTTTTCTTGGTTTTAGTCCGAATTCTAGCAGCTATGTTCTGAATAAACTGTAAGCAGGATACCAAACGTTTTGAGATACCAGAGGAAAGTGCATTGCAGTAGTCAATCCTTGATGAAACAAAAGCATGCATCAGCTTCTCAGCATCAGATGCAGGAATACTTGGCCTAAGCTTTGTTATATTTCTCATATGATAGAATAATATTTTAGTTATTTTCCTAATATCATTTTCAAAAGATGGATCAGGATCAAAGAATTTCTAATTTCTAATTTTAACAACTCTTATTAAAACCTTGGCTAAAAATGGGACATTGAATGTTTGCCTATAGTTACTAAGGAAAGAGGTTGGTTGGTTTTTAAATAAAATTCTGTATTCAGTTCACTCTCTGTCTAATAACTTACTGACATAGACCAAGTAGAGTGTGCCCCCCCCAACAAGCAACACAGAATTTTAGAACTGGCAGGAAAAAAAATCCTCACCTGAGATTATAAAAAATTCTGCATGGGGCAGTGTGTGATAAATGAGATTTGAATGCCCACCCTCGGAGTGGGATGTAGCCTTAAATTCTCGTACTATAATTTCCTGCTGATACCTAGCACCTAATCAGCTCATGTTTGCTATTCCAACTCACGCTAATGGTCAAGCTGCAACAAGAACATGAGACCTACAGAAAAGGTACCTTGATGCAGTATCTTATTTATAGTGTCGCAAATTAAATCTAAAAGATACTCTGCACAATAAAACCATTAATAATGTCAATGAAGCTAATAAGAGGCAAGAAAAATGTAACTTTTAAGAGCAATCTCAAAAGGGGCTGCTGTGAGCCCAGTGTCTTTTATTAGCAATTCATCATTCATCACAAACAAAAGAGGAACACACCCAAGTTAATCCCAGACAATCGGTGGCATTATCTTAAGATAATGTCCCAGAAGAAACAGATGTACATGAACATGAGCCCACGAATCAATCATCGACTGAGAAATAGTTGTGTGTGTTTCCTTAAGAACATAATCCTTTTCAGTAACTATTCAACAGCTCCTTCTCGATTATGAACACAAAGACCATGATCCTTACATTAAATGAGGATTCACAGCCGTGAAAAGCCTCAAAGTAATCTTGTGTGTACAAAAAAGGGACTTAATGTTAATGTTTAAGACGTGTTTAACGATTCTCAGCTATTCTCAGAGTGCTGGGATGTAAGGCTACCCTCCCCTATGCTGGCTGTCCTCAATCAGGGTCAAGGAAAGATGAAGGAGCAGTCAAGCAAAGGCACAACAACCACAGCCAGGATTAATCTGTTTGTTTGTGTGCTTCTCCTGAAGGGAATGGTCTCCTTGACCTTGCATTGTCACACCACGGAAGGACAGTCTGTATAATCCAGCTGCTTGCTCCAGGATTAACAAGGGGAGCAGGCCAGGGTCAAAACAATCTGCTGTAGAAACATCCACCAATATACAGGACAGACCCGCGGTTTTCTGGCAGAGATGAGGTCATCAATGCGAAGCTCTGCAGCATGTATAGAACATGGATCAGTGGTTTTGTTTTTGTGATGGTCATTTGTGTTAGAATCAAGAGAAAGGTATGTGTTTGATATGGCCCATTTTCCCTTTTTAGGTTGCCAGTTTTCAAAGACAGGTTCTCTCACATACAGTAAACACCCCCTGATTTAGCCATTTATCTACAATATTATGGCTATATGATGCACTAAAAACTCAGCTTTTCCATCTGTTAAATAAACAGGTTACAGTTTCACAAGTACATAGATATGTTTATTAGATTATTAAAAACTAAAAATCCCAACATCTAATTCCGATTAGTAAAATCATTGGCAATAAAATACAAATCTGATTACGCCATCAGATCTCATATAGCAATACTGTTTTTTAAAAGTTCAAATAGAAAGCATAATTAATTCATTACAGTTTTAATTTTCTCAGAAAGATCGAATTACGTTAGGGAGGTAGGGAGAGACAGTCAGTATTGTCAGATCCACCAGCTCCTGGCACTGTATCGCAGTGTATTTATTTACAGTTAAATATGAGAGGATTAAATGAGAGCATGTGAAAAGTGATCTTGGACATGGACAGAGGGTGACAGATGTGATGTGTGTATGAAGCAGTGAAAAACGGATGAATTGACACAGATAGCTTTTCGGATTTGATTGAAAGTTAAGAATGAAAGCAAAAGTGCCCTGGGATTAGACACTTCAAACAGCCTGCTATCTGCGGGAGGAAAACAAACAATCAAAAGAACAAGCTTCTATTGTGCGCTGTGTGAAAACACACAGATACTGGAGAGGAGGGGAGGGAGAGAGGGAAAGGAGGAAGAGGAGAGAGACAGGTGGTTGCTGTCAGTCACAGTGACGAGTAAGTATGTGGTACTGGTTTTCAGGAAGATCTCTTTACAACTTCAGAAAGATCAGTAGTAATAATATGCTATTTATATGTGGGCACTTTTTTTTATTTGGGGGCCCCTTTTTAAAACAAATTTGAATATGTGGAAAAGGCCATTTTCAAACAAGAAAGATGCATTATATATACAGTATATAGCATTGAATGCAAATGTTTAATTCTAATATTGTCTATATTATATTCTATATATTATAAGTCCAGTCTCTCACCACAACAATAACTTTTTACAATAAAACATTTATGATATATACATTACATTTGTGATATATACAGTACAGCGCTTTGTATATTTTGTATTTTCTCATTGTTTTATTATTTGATAATTAATTGCCTACTCTTGTGTCTTGTCCCCTGTATGTGTGCTTGTGCCCAAAATAAAGAACCTGTGCAGGTGGGTTGCCCCTGTACTCAAATTAGTTGAGCTCCCACTCTGGCGCAGTCTACTTTCTTATATTCGGTCTTCGTGCAGAGGTGTTGCATGTAAATTGTTGAAAGAAATGCTGAAAAGTACCACCAGGCAGCGGTGTTAAAACAACACTGGATTATTTTTATTTTCGTGCAGGACGCTGCAGTTTCAGACTGGCCTTACAAAGGTAACACGAAATTCCCTTTCAATTCGAAGACGGCCACCAATGACATTACGTATGGGATATGCCTGCCCATTGGGTAGGTATCGCTGAGCTCTCTATACCAGAGCTGCCGATAGGCCCCTTCCTGGGATGATGCACTCGGTCCCACCTACCGAGGGAATAAAACTGTCATTCCAAGGAAGCCATTTCTCTTTTTCCTTCTCAAGACATTACGGTAAGACCTCTGTGTTGAGCTGAGCGTATTGATAGAAAAGAGCTCCTCGAGTCGAATCGAGTCGATTGTATTTCCCTTTCATTCGTGCTGAAAGCTGGCTTGCCACTTTCCCGGAATCAACGACTTTGAAAAGACAGAGCCTTTTGCACAACACCAGGCCCATGTCAGCCAAGTAAGGGTTCCACCCCTGCATGGCCTGCTATGTGAATATCCCACAAGAGTATAAACATACCCTCTGTGTGCGGTGTTTGAGCATCCAATATGCCACCTTGGCCTTCAAGAGGGATGAGGCTTTTCAGCCTAGGTTGGAGAGGGCCACGAAGACGAGCTCTGCGTCCTCTATGGCCGGATCATCAGCGGCACTTGGAGCCCCAGAGCCCCTCCTCCATGACCCAGGTCCTGGAGCTCTTGGCCAAACAGGCGCCTGCAGCCCCGGCCACAGTCCAGGCTCAGTTGCAGCCCCAACTGCCATACCCTCCCTCCCCAGGGGAGTTCAGGTTGGATGGGAAGAGGCGTCCCAGATGGAGCAAGAGGACACGCTTTCCATAGCGGCCTCTGGGGAGGGGGCCGCCTTCTCCTCTGATATGCAGGTAGGCGAACCACCTGCTGAGGAATAACCTGGCTTCAAGGTAGCCTCGGAAGCCAGTGTTCCCCCGTTGTCTAGCTTGGTTTTGGCACTTATGGGATGCGCTGCAGCCTTCCTGCAGGTCCCCTGGACGCCAGTTGCAGAACAACGTCGGTCTGTGTTCTGGACGCAGGCGATGGCTCCTCGCAACCAAAAGTTCCCGGCCTTCCCAGATTTCATGGAGGAGGTACGCTCCTCTTGGGATTGTCCGACCTCAGGTCCTAGTATACTAAAGCAGGCCACATCACTTGCCTCTCTAGAAGGCGCGGAAAAGCTAGGCCTAGCGGGGTTCCCCCCAGTAGACTCCACCATCGCAGCCCTGGTTAAGGCCCCGCTATTGGGTGGGTTGGCTAGAGACCCGGTGTGCCCGAACCCTCAATTCAGGGTGACGGAAACGCATTTCAAGCGGGCTTATGCAGTCGGTGGCCACGGACCTATGTCTCCTGTCCAGCACATTGCTACAGATCTCCGGTCTCCAAGGGCAAGTTCTTGGCCGGAGCCTGGCTAGCTTGATTGTGGCTCGTAGACAGCTGTGGCTGTCACAAGTCAGAGTTTCTGATACGGATAAGGCCCCAGGACATACCTTTGGGCCAGCCATGGAGGAGATATTACAAAGATCCCACATAAGGCAGGTCGAACCGTTGGTGAGCTCCTCAGACGCGGACTGTCGCCAGAACAGTTCCAGTCCCCACGGCTCTGCTGGGTGACCTAAGGCATCGCCTACAAGGCACACCGGCAGCAAACAACTAGGCCCACCCGGCAGGCAAAGGGAATGCAGGACGTGGCCAGCCCACACACCAGCATCACAGAAAGCATTTCCAGGGCCAGCGCCCTAAAGAGCCACCCCAAACTGCCCCGTCGCAGCCTCAGCAGCCTGAGTAGGGCCCCTGAAGGCTGGCAGCCTCAGACCCCCTTTTTGGCACAACAGCTGCAGTACTGGCGTGCTTGCACCGCAGACTCCTGGGTGCTCGCCACCGTGCAAAACGGTTACACGCTTCAGTTCCGCTTGGGACCGCCTCCCTTTCGAGGTATCATGAATACTTTCGTGACAGACCCTCTCCAGGACTCGGTACTTCAGAAGGAAGTGGCCGCCTTGCGAGCCATTCGTCTCGTAGACCCCACCTCCAATGGAGAGGGATACTACTCGAGGTATTTTGTGGTACCCAAAAAAGATGCCGGCTTTAGCCCCATCCTAGACCTGAGGCTCCTCAACGGGTTCTTTAAAGAAAGGAGTTTCTAGATGTTGTCGCACCATCACATTCTCCAGTTGATCTGTTGACTGGTTGATCTGTTTCCAGTCGTGAGAAGGAGCAGTGGCCAACACGACGGTCATGACAGAGCATCTGGCGAGGCTCGGCCTCACCATCAACGATGCAATGAGTCGGCTTACACTGGTGGAGTGCACGATGTACTTGGACCCCTGTACGATGTGCACATACCTGTCGGACGACAGAGTTGCAGCTATCTGGGGTTGCCTCTCCCTGTTTCAACAGGGATCGCAGGTAACCTCCTATTGTGCCAGAAACTATTGGGTCTGATGGCCGCAGTCATGTCGGCCATTCAGCTGGGTTTGCTTCGCTGGGTCAATGCGTTCCACCTCAATGCCAAACGCGACAGACACCGTCGGCTGACTGTGTCTCACGCGTGCTCGGCAGCCCTACGCTGGCGGAGGACGACCACTCACCTGCGCGAAGGTGTGTGAATGGGAGTAGTGTTAAACTGCCAAGGACGTGGCCAGAGGAGTATGTAACCTTAAGGTCAGTAACCTATACTGCAGTAATTACACATCTAAAGTAGTTCATGTTTGGCAGTGAATAAGCGTTTTTGTTACTTAAAAGAAAAAAAAGTGACCGGAGGTGCTGACTTCCTCAGTTGTCCTGACAGGAATACATTTCGTGGTACCTTAAGCACTGCTGGTTTCACAACAAAAGTTGTGTTCGCCTGTAGTTTTCTGTGGTAGGATTTCACACACCAAGCTGTCTTTCAGAAGAAGAAGCAGTCCAGTACTGGATAATGGCTTTTTCTGATTTCCGATTCTGTTCATTTAGATAGTGGTTTATTCCAGCTCGGAAACTAATGTAGCTTTAAATGTAATATCTCCCCCTTGGCATTTCTTACATTTCCATAGAAATACATTAGTATTTTGTTTAAGTGTATATTGTCTATCGTTGATAAATCTATTTCAATTAATTTGTTTTAGTCAGTCCTGCAAGACGGTGATTGCCCAGTTTGTCATTTATTTTTTCGTGATTTGTTTTCCAATTTATTTAATTGTTCTTCCCCCAAATCGGCATAATATGTAATCATTACTTACAATTCCCTAAATTTAAAGTGAGGTTTTGTTTTGTTTTGTTTTTAATTATTTCTGGTAACAATATATATGATGTGTGTTTCCTTTTCTGAAAAAAAGTGAGAATTTAGAGAGACAATTGCGGAAGCCAGTTTGCATCTTATTTTGTAACAGCAACCAATGTTAATAACAGAAAGGAGTTCTGAAACACTGGTGGCAATTAAAATTCTTGTACAGAATGTGCAGATCGGGCTGGTATCCAGTGGCGTTTCATTGACAGCAGCGGCACAGGATCTAAAAACACTGTTTACCATGAATTAATTAAACCTGTTTGTACAGGAAGCACCCCGCAGAGCTGCAACATCTACTTTCCATCCACACGCTGTGGGCAGCGACAGTGAAGCAGTACATCTCTCACACACAACAGGAGTATTTCACAAGGATACTTTCCTGTTTCTGCAGTGTGTGGTTTTTGCTATTTCACCTAATAATATCCTCTGTAGCCTTCTTAAGGGACAAAAAGAAAAAAAAAACTTTTAGGTTTCTGTAGGGACTTTTAAAAATCTTTTAAAAGATTAGCTGGCACAGTTATAGTTACGTACCTGTTAAAAGGTAATCCTACCATCTTATATTAGTAATTGTAAAATTAAACAGTGTCATGAAATAGACTATGCCACTTTAATGTGACATATTATGATTTTTTGCATTAAATGTTTTTTCACTACTCTGTAGATATGACCTAACTAAAAGCCTAGTGGGGCTCCCCGATGGCCCAGTGCCCTGGGCAGTTGCCCTGGTTACTAGCCCCTAAAACCAGCTCTGTTTGAACTCATAGTCAAAAGATGTTGGAGTAATTGCTATAATAACCCCGTCATTTCTAAATAGGCCCCGTCTAAATGCAGCACATTAAAAAACAAACTGTTGTATTCATGCATTACTGTTTATATATCAAACTCGGTGATTGCTTCTGGCTCTGATACTACAAGGAATCACCTTGACATGCTGCTGGAGTGTCTTTGTGACAATGTTACCCTGCAGTCCGAGACACTGCACTGTATTCATTTCACAAGGCTAAAGCCAGCCACCGGTTTGTCAGCAATCGATTCTCACTTTGCGTGACAGCTTGCAAGTAAACATGTCATAAACTATTCATCAGCTCAATAGCTCTCTTGAGCTTTCCCATTTAACCTCTCTATTGTCTCTTTATTCTCTGATAATTGCCTGACATCTCTCCCAGACAACTCACTCAATGACTCTCTGTCCTAGGCAGGATCAAGTGTCTCTGGCTCACTGTCACTGAACAGGCCTACTCTCTCTCTCTGTGTATCATATAGACCCTGCAAGAAACACACCACTTTGTCGCTTGGAACAGAGTTTCATTTTGACACTGTAGAGCAACATCAAAGCAAATATAACAATAGAAGAACAATAATGCATGTGGCACAGGGTAATAGGAGTCAGTACAAGACTGACCCCTATGGTGTGAATGAAGTAATGCACACAAAGGACCTTATACAAGGTCTGTAAAAGCTTTATTAAGAAAGCCTGGCTCTTTAGTAGAGTGGTTAAGATGTGGGGCTGATGAGGTTTTGAGTTCGCTCCCAGTCCTCAAATGTGAATTGGGTTGCCTCACCTCGCCCTGGTGATATGTCCCGCCTAGAAACCGTACATTTGGCTATATATACTATATTTACATTTAATAATCAAATGAAACAGATACATTATTCCCTTGAGTTCTGTTTAGACTTCATATCTGACCTAACACTCCTCTCAGAGCAATCTGTCTTCATAAGAGTTGCATATCTATCATACTTAAGAGGAATAGAGAGACAGACAGAAAGACATTGTCAAATAGTCAACGATACGTTCAGGTTAGAGATGCCTTGACAGATTCCATACAGAAGGAAAAGCCATGTGGCGTAGATTCAGTTAGTTACTGGACACTAGCTATAGTACAGTATACTATAATAATCCATCTTGTGTGCAACAGTAAACTGGTGTTTTGCCATTTCTACAGTATATCCAGTTGTAGTCAAAAGTTGACATACCCCAATGGAAATGTATAACTAAAAATTTCTCAAAAACAAATAATTATAGGAAAAATCTTTTGTAGCAACAGTTTTGCTTTTGTGGATGAGGAAAAAAAGCTACAAGAAATAGTCTACAATTATTTATTTCAGCAATTATTTTTGCAAAACTCAAAAAATGCTAATTCATACCCTGACAAGGAAAATGAAATTAATGGCTGGTTGAGGCACCTTTAGCAATAATAACGTCTTTTAAATGTTTAGAATATTTGTCAATGAGCTTTTGGCATGATTCTTTAGTGATTTTTTTTACCATTCTTCAATGCAAAATTGTTCCAGTTCATTCAAATTCCGAGGACTTCTCTTGTGCACAGCCTTCTTCAACTCATACCAAAGATTCTCCATTGGATTTAGATCAGGACTTTGACTAGGCCATTCCAGAACCTTGATTTTATTTGTCTTTAACCATTCTGAAGTAGATGTTGATGTGTGCTTTGGACTGCTGTCGTGTTGGAACGTCCAGTTTAAAACAAGTTCTGTAGCAGAGGGTTTCAGATGATTGGCCAGTATCTTTTGGTATGCTATGGAATCCATTTTACCATGTATTGGAATGAAATTTCCTGTGCTATTAGAGGAAAAACAGCTCCATAGAAGGATATTACCACCATCATGCGTGACAGTAGGTATGGTGTTCTTTTCTTTGTACGCCTCACCAGACTTTCTCCAAACGTAATGACTATCAGCATGACAAAAATAGCTCAATTTTTGTTTCATCACGCCACAAAACCTTTGACCATATCCATCATTTAAATGCCATTTTGCAAACTTTAAGCAATTGTCCTTCTGACTTTTCCTAAGAGTGGCTTTTTTCCTTTTTTCCTGAGACCTTAATCTTGGTTTTAATCACATATTAAACTGATACAATGTGACGTTTTCCTAAGAGTGGCTTTTTCCTTGACCTGCGAACATTGAGACCTTCACCATGCAATACTAAACCTATGGTTGAAATGGAAACCCCAGTCCCACTTGCAGCCAATTTACTTTGAATATCTTTGGCAGTCAATCTCAGATTGTTATTAACCTTCCTCACAATTCTTCTACTTGTGCTTGGTAAAAGAACCTTCTTTCTTCCAGACCAAGGGAGCGTTGTGACAGTATCATGAGTCTTGTACTTCTTTAGAATAGAAACAGTTGAAATTGGGATACTCAAATGCTTGTAAATCTTGTAGCTCCTTCTCCAGCTTTATGACAATAAAGCATTTTCTGCCTAAGGTCTTCAGATAGCTCTTTACTTTTTCCCATATTGACTTATTGGTAATGACAGCAACCATCCTATAACCCTTTTATACTCTCTAAGAATATTCACCTACAATCCAGCATTTTCTCGATTTTTTCTAGAATTAGGTTCTGCATTATCATATTGAAATTTCTAGCACCTTGTAGACAATACTATCATAGCATCAAAATACTTTTAAATTCCCATTTTTGCATTTTTTTTTCCTCATCCACAACAGCAAAACTTATGCTGCAAAATATTTTTCCTATAATTCTTTGTTTTTGAGTAATTTGTAGAAATGATACATTTTCATTAGGGTATGTGAACTTTTGACTACAACTTTACATAATATATTTTGTATTTATTTTATGTTTTGATCTAATTTACCAGTGTATATTAACCCTTAAAACATGTACTACATTCACACAGTGATATTGAAGTTTCCCATGGCTATGCAAGGTGTTTACTATGCATTCTTATGGTTAACATGCTATACCATACCCAGCTGTGATTCACCATACTTGCCTATGCTTTCACTATGCTTTACTTTGCTCTGCCTTTAAGGTGTTTAATCACAGGGCAGGGAGAATAAAGTATCCCACTAATAATCCCTGCATAAGGGAAAAGAATAGACCCTGGGATCTGGCACCCACAGAAACATGCTCTATTCAGTTCCAGCAGCTCAGCTAGGCCATTAAGCACTGTCTTTTAACAAAGAGCAATACTCTTAACCTGGCACCAGGCAGCTTGTTCCCCTTAATCTGCTAACAGACGATGCTTGCCAGGGGGTGGGGTTGTGAATGAATGTCTCTCTTGACTAGATGCTGTGTGGGTCAGGAAAGAGCAGCTGAGTGTTAATCAGGCTTGGCTTGTCATGCAACGCAGACTACATAACACCAGCATGTACTGTACACACAAAGCCTGCTTTCCACGCCCTGGCTAACATAGCTCCAGTATACTATGCCCCTTTTCCACTGCCTGGCGGTCCCGGCTATGGCTGCCCATGGCAACAAAACAGGGTGCTTCCACTGCTCGCTAGGAGTTGCATGGGTTATTAAGACATTTATTTACTATGTATTATCATTTTACGTTTCACTTTCCATCCATCTTCTTTTGGAGGCTTCATCCAATTGGGTCTTGAGAAGGCTGTCTAAAATCGTATGTAATGCCATAATGAAAATAGCAATGAACGTTCTTTCAATTTCAGCCTGCATGGCTCGGGGCGGCTTTGCTCTAAACGCAGTGCTGTTGCCAGTTTCTTTTAAACAAAACACAATATGATCCCACAATCCATCAGTGACTTTTGACGCGAGGCAAGAATGTCCAAGGCTGGCCAGGTTTTGAAAAAAGCACAGAAATGCTCTTTTGATTTCGGCGGCTAGCCGTGGGCAGCCGAAGCCTGTAGCACCAGGCAGTGGAACAGATGCATGAATGCTTTGCTATAGGCAGGGCCGGATTAAACGCAAATTACACTAGAGTGTAGGGCTCCCAGCAGAACTGGGGCTCCCGCAAGGTCGCCGTTTGTTTGGGACATTTTACAAAAACTGCATGCGGGCGGACGAGCCCACACACACAGGAAGAGAGGCGCACAGATGTTTGAATGTTAATTAAAATGATCATTAACAACAGTGAGATTTAATTAGTATCACTCACATGTGATTTCTGTCATACAAGGCAATAAGGCATACACAGTTCAACATGCCCAGCTATGATGAGCAGAGAAAAAATGTCTAAAGTGCTCAGATAAATTATCTCATTCAATTCAAAGGTGCTTTTTCGTTATTACTGATTGGTACTGAAAAATGCGTAAATTGAAAAGGAAGGAAATATCATCTTGACGGTTTTTAACAGGTTCCTAAGATGTTGTGTACGGTGCACTGACATATTTCAAACTTTACATATAATTTGTATCAAATTAGCTTTTTACTGGGCTTGTTTATATTCGAATATCTCAAAGAGAGCTCATAGCAACCCACTAAACATGAGTGAGTCTCAACAGGGCTGACGGACCACCCTGTAGAGTGCAGAAAACATAAACCATGTTCACAGCGCTGTATTGGGGCATAAGAACAATATAGGCTATGTTATGTAATAACCGCAGACGGATGGACACACTGATGACGTTTCTCACATTTTTATATGGCATCTACACAATTGGGAGAACATATATTTTCCCCTTCATAATGAATTATAAAGTGCAACACCAATCACATTGAATATAAAAGTTTGTTTTTAAAAATGCAATTCACAAGCCTGCAAAACATAAAAGTGCCTAATTTTGGTTTGAAACTGGAAAACTAATGGTTACCATGCACGGTTACCAAGCATGATGAAAAATACTGTAAAGTGCCTGCGTTTGTATTTGCCACCACCTTTGTTTTAATTTTTTGGTGAAAAACTCCATGGCAGGACATGTATTTAAGAAAAATAAAACCGTGTTCAGTCCTTCTCAGTGCTGTGAAAGAGCGGGCTGGAAATGTCCGCTCTGCGCTCCGCTCCAACAACGACCCACTCCGCTCCCACATTCCATATACAATTGGTTCGCTCCACTCCCCCGTTCCATATACAATTGGCTCTCTCCACTCCCCCGCTCCATATACAATGGGCTCGCTCCACTCCCCCGTTCCATATACAATTGGCTCGCTCCACTCCCCCGTTCCATATACAATTGGCTCGCTCCACTCCCCCGTTCCATATACAATTGGCTCGCTCCACTCCCCGCTCCGCTCAGCTTACACTCTCTGTCCCAAACGCCAGGCCCGATTAACCAATATGCCAATCACACCATTTGCCATAATATGCATAGGGACCCCAAAATATGGGTTAGCATAGGGCCCCCACGTCCTTTAATCTGACCCTGGCTATGGGGACTCTTTGAACAGTTAAACCTATCCCTCTGCTAGCATTATAAAAAAAAAACATCATCTAGTCACTGGGGTAATATCCATTTCAAACAAGAAATGTAATTGCTAATTACAGCAGATACTGACCTAAAATGTTTTTGTTTTTTTATGATGCACAGGCTTCCAGTGAGCACAAAAGTGAAATCCAGACCTTCCATGAAAAAGTAGGAGTGTATTGTCATGTATTTACTTTGCTCCAGCATGGGTTGAATGGAGGACATGACAAAGAATTGCAAGAAATCCCAAACACATTTGTGCTGTACAAAGGCAGTGTAATGAACAAACAAACTCCACATTTGCCAGGTATTGCAGCCTATGATTTTGTATAGATTGTGTATGTGTCTGTGTGTTTTTTATTTGTTCACAATTTGTTTGTACTTTAAATGTATGTTTGGTAGGGATGGGGTTAAAATCTCAGTTCTGCGAAAATCCCTGTACTGAATGTGGTCAGACTCGAATTGAATAATTGATTGCCAATTTGGGACAGTATAAAAGAGGACCCTTCCCTTTGTTATGGGGCTTTTGTTCAAAACACATCCTACATCAGCAGGTTGTGCTCAGGATGGTTCAGCACCAAGGTAGCAATTTTAATTTGTCTATTATGTTTAATTTAAATAAAAGTGCACTAACTAGCACTTAAAAACTGCTAGCCAGCCTTGACAGCTGTAGAGTTGGCAGGCATGGAGTTATTCTTTAATTTAATACATATTCAATTTGCGTGAGGTTTGCAGAAAAAGATTTGAACAATACCTTCTCTTCTTACTGAAACTAAACTCAAAATCTCTCTCCCTGCAACACTGCATCCACATTAGGACAGGGCCTGTTTAGAAATGAGCATGTCTCCTTTGAACTGAGTCTCACAGACTCACCAAAAATGCTATTGTTTCTCCTGACTGTGAAAATCCCAAAAAGTTGTATTTGCTTCCAGTTGTAAAGAAACACGCACCCTGGGTTCTTATTTAATCAAGGGATTAAACCCCCCTATCCACCAAAGCACTGATATTTGGGCTTACAAGACACACATCTCCCCCAGAGGGATCAAAGGCATGCAGGCCTGCTCCCCAGGGGATGCCCTGGATCTGTAGGCCCCAATGGGGATGATGAGTAAATTATACCGCGCCCCCTCTTATCTACACTCCCTGTTGTGTCATTGTAAAACCAGGACTGAAGAGTGACCTGGGCACTTGGGATCAACAAACTCTGACGCTGTTTAACAAAACAAATCTGTGTCAATTGAAAACAAATCACTGGACATGAAGACAACTGACTGCCTACGGGGGATTAGCATGGGGCGCTGAGGCTGGCTGACACACCTCAACTGAGCAACAGGCTTCCCATTTCGTGGAGTTTATAGACCTCTTTGTGTTTGGAGGTCATGGGTTTGATTCCCAACAGCAGGGCCATGTATATCTGGAGGGGGAGCAGTCAATTCCAGTCTAGCTAGACAAGACATTCATTATTATTATTATTATTATTATTATTATTATTATTATTATTATTATTATTGTTGTTGTTGTTGTTGCAGCTAGAGCAGCTTCTGAACTCAGTTAAAAGCACCTGTATCAAAAAGTAAAAAACAAGAAATAATAATAATAATAATAGAATTAAAATGACTGTAGGCATTATAAAAAGGTAAGCGGAAAGTAAAAACAAAACAAAACAAAAAAAACACAACAACAAAATGGGACATTTCAGGCTTTTTAACTTGCACCCCAGTGCATTCTGGTAAGTGCATTCCTGCTGTGAAATGTACTAGAGTGCATTGTGATGCGAGCTGAAAAATCTGAACTGCCCCAAACCCCTAGTGTACATGGAGTCCTATGGTAACCATAACTACACTCATGTATTTCTATATAAATATAGTAATGTATATTTTAGTACTTGCAATTAGAACACATAAACAATTAAGAAAATGCTTGAGTAGTCTCAGGCTGGGCTGCAATACCATAGCAATGAAAATAATAGCATATTACACTCCCGGTACTGACAATTATGGTGAATTAGAGAATACTGCTGCAGACAATTTTGAAACTGTTATACTACCTAGAGCACATGGATTTGTCTATTTGTTGGTGCTGATTGATTTGAATGTACTGCATTTTTAGTGTAATTTTCTCTTTTTTCAGTAGAGGTCACTCACACTGCATAAAACCCCTACAGGGGGTACATATACAGATTGCAGAGATGCCAGGATCTGATCTGTATGACTGCGCTCCACCAGTAGGTGGCAATGGAGTTTGTCTTAGCCAACTGCTCATTTTAACTCTTTCTGTGCTAGATATAGTGGCAGGGATCCAACAGCATGCAGTGACACATTGGGAAACATTCCTAATTTGACAGTGTTTTATGTCTTCTGTGAAAATCACTTTGATCAATTTTGATAAATTGATCTGAATGTTATTACCTCTATTTTTCCAGTTTTGTGTTAAATATATATATGGGGCAGCAGTGTGGAGTAGTGGTTAGGGCTGTGGACTCTTGACTGGAGGGTCATGGGTTCAGTCCCAGGTGGGGGACATTGCTGCTGTACCCTTGAGCAAGGTACTTTACCTAGATTGCTCCAGTAAAAACCCAACTGTATAAATGGGTAATTGTATGTAAAAATAGTCTTGTAACAATTGTAAGTCGTCCTGGATAAGGGTGTCTGCTAAGAAATGAATAAGATATTCATTTCAGTGGTTCAGTGGTTAAAGAAACAGCCTTGTAACCAGGAGTTCCCCGGTTCAAATCCCACCTCAGCCACTGACTCATTGTGTGACCCTGAGCCACTTAACTTAAGTCACTTAACCTCCTTGTGCTCCGTCTTTTGGGTGAGACGTAATTGTAAGTGACTCTGCAGCTGATGCATAGTTCACACACCCTAGTCTCTGTAAGTCACCATGGATAAAGGCATCTGCTAAATAAACATAAATTCACTTAAATCAGGGTAGATGAAGGGGAGACAGGTTAAAGAAGGATTTTTAAGCCTTGACACAATTGAGACATGGATTGTGTACTGTATGCCATTCAGAGAGTAAATGGGCAAGACAAAAGATTTAAGTGCCTTTGAACGGGGTATGGTAGTAGGTGCCAGGTGAGCCGGTTTGAGTGTGTCAAGAACTGCAACGCTGCTGGGTTTTTCACGCTCAATAGTTTCCCGTGTGTATCAAGGATGGTCGAATTGTGCAGAGCAACAGACAGGCTACAGTTAGTCAACTGACAGTCCAGTACAACATTGATGCCGAAAGACCCATAAAAGAATGCACAACTCGTCGTACCTTGACACGAATGGGGTATGGCAGAGTTCCACTTCTTTCAGCAAAACACAAGAAACTGTGGTTGCAGTAGGCTAAGGAACGAAAACACTGGACACTGGAGGATTGAAAAAACATTGGCTGGTCTGATGAATCCCGGTTCCTGCTGTTTCACGCTGATGGGAGGACTAGGGTATGGAGAAAACCACATGAGTACATGCATCCATCATGCCGCATGTCAACATTGCAGGCTGGTGGTGGTGGTATGATGGTGTGGGGTGGGTTTCCATGGCACACATTGGGCCCCTTGATAAAAGTGGAGTAACGTTTGAATGCCACAGGATATCTGAACATCATTGCCAATCAGGTGCAACCCTTCATGGCAGCAGTGTATCCATCTGCTAATGGATTTTTTCAGCAGGATAATGCCCCATGCCACAAGGCTAGGATTGTCCAGGAATGGTTCCACGAACATGACAGTGAATTCAGCTTACTGCAGTGGTCTGCCCAGTCACCAGATCTCAATCCAATTGAGCATCTGTGGGACGAGATGGAACGAGCTATTCAGAGTAGAGATCCACTACCAGCCAACTTGACACAACTGTGGGAAGCATTGGAGTCAACATGGGCCAGCATCCCTGTGGAATGCTTTCAACACCTTGTAGAGTCCATGCCCCGACGAATTTAGGCTGTTCTGAGGGCAAAAAGGGGTGCAACTCAATATTAGGAAGGTGTTCCTAATGTTTTGTACACTCAGTGTATATATATATATAGAGTTTAGGGATAGGATGAGGGTCCCGTATTCCTATAAATTTACTAATTAATAATTTCTGACCTTTCTCTTTTAGAACAATTAGTCTGCAAGACCTTTGACCTGATCCAAGGAGTACTTGCCTGCTTTGTTCTGGTCACGGGCATCATAATGTCTTTGTTTGCATTCAACTTTATTACTCACTGTTGCAAGAAAATACAAATTCAATAACCTGATTTAAAAAAAAACAAACATATAAAGGACATCCATAAAAACATTTCAGCTGGTCTTTAGCTGTCTCAGACTCACTGGCGTTTGATTGACACTCCTAGAGATCACATACTTTCCCACAACTGGCTTCAGACTACAATTTAGCAGATAATTAAAATTCTAAATCAAGTTAAACCGTACAAAGCAGCGAGCGTTCCTGAGCCCTGTAAACCGATACTAAAATAAGCCTGAAAGAATAACACACGTGAGCCTGCCAGCTGTCATCAACAAGTGCCCATCATTGCGGGTCACTTATCCTTCCTGTTCCAAAGGCTGAATGCACGGCTGCACGACTGGGGGAGAGAGGTATTCTGC
The DNA here is from genome assembly GCF_902713425.1 of Acipenser ruthenus. Taxonomy (NCBI): domain Eukaryota; kingdom Metazoa; phylum Chordata; class Actinopteri; order Acipenseriformes; family Acipenseridae; genus Acipenser; species Acipenser ruthenus. Next base: position 92,273,171 of record NC_081190.1, on the reverse strand, counting down.
ACAGAGCTCAATTCATTAAAAGCATAACAGACGTCAATCGGCAGACAATAGAGCAGTTCACACTGATTAAGGGAGAGGTTAAAGTGGGATTTTATTTTCCTAGACAGGATCTTCTACAGCAGGGCTACACAATGAACCACTTTCATCAGATTTCACAACCAAACTCCGTGACCACTCCCAGAGTCCTCTGTTCAAACCAGACTGTTTGCTTTTAATAATAAAATGTACTTTTTAATAATCAACCAATATACACTCCACAAGTGTTCGTGGAGTGACAAGGACGGCTGAATAACCATCAAGTCCCCAAAGGGGGTGAGTTTCTTTACAGCCATTCTAATGAGTGAAAGAAACAGCACTCTTCACCAGACAATGAAGACAATGCTGGGAGTCAGGAGACTGAGCTCTGAGCTGCACTCACCAGAACCAGTAGATCCTATTATAAACCCAGTATGAGAAATAAAATAATCACCATTAAGGATTGGTCAGAATTCCAGCACACCCTGTCTACAGATGACATCATGTACATTGAACATAGGACACAATTCTAAAGTTATAAAACCAACAACATTTTTTATGTTTAATAGCAGTTCAGGAGTACAAGCTTTCTTTTTAATGTATAATAAGCTAATGTGTATTGTGTGTAGGTTGTCTCTTACTGTAAAAGGGATCATTCCACATCTTTCAAACCCTACACACAAAGTATTAACTAGTATAAAGTACCAGTCACAGAGAGCAACTGACAAATTAGAGCAGTGTGTGAATGTTTTCTATGGTGTTCATCTTTGCTCTGGCCAAGCTTATTAAACTGATTAACATAAGCACCAGCTTTGGTTCTTGGCATCAAGCACCAGCTTCAGTGCTTGGCTTCAAGAGAAAGGACACTTTCTCTGGGGCTAGGCAGCTTTTGTACCCTGCTGTTATCACAAGCAAATATCCAGCTGGCCTGGCCCTGGTCCTACCGACCTTTGAGCCCTTTCTCAAGATAAAAACTCATTTACAGCTGGGCCTTGTGAAGCCACAGGTACTCTGCGTCTAATCTCGCTTGAGCTTCCAAAATATTAGGGTAAGAAAGAAACCCCAGTAGCGGCGATTAGCACAGTCCCAGTGATTAGATGGGTTCATTACCACACCCCGAAAGGGAGGAATCAAGCCTCCTGGGACCTGATCTGTGTTTGCTGTTGCAAGATGGGGTTTCACAGCTCTTTAGGGTAAACATGCTCACTATTTTTCTTCTGGAATCCCACGTTAAACCAGCCTATGAGTGAAATGAATATGACGGTAAGGACTGGCTGAACTGGAGGGCTTTGTGGAAAAGCTATTATATTAGCACCTATTAACACCATGTCTGACCAAGCTCACTGCTATCAACCCTTCACCTACAGAAACAATAATGACAATTAAAGCATGGCAAAGCAATGATGCATCGTAAGAGTGTGGTTTTGGTGAAACGAAATGCATGCAAAATATAAACCTGGGGACAGCAGAGTTTAATGAAAAAATGATTGTGCACATGCAGGTTGAATGGGGTTTTTGGTTTTCAGTTTAGTATTTGTTGAACAGTATTTGTGAATCTCTGCTACATTATTTTCACTAACCAGTACACAACTCAGACTATTCTTTCATACAACCTCTAATCCATTGCATTCTACTCTGCAGATCAGAAGCCTGATCAATGGAGTCCAGAACTTCTTAATGATCTGCAACCCAGCTTTCTAAGCAGCGAGCAAGACAAACCCACAGCAACTGTACTGTTTCTAAACCACTGAACATCTCAGACGTACTCCCTTTCAAACTGGAGCCCAGCTCTCTCACTACTGAGCTACTCAAACCTTACATGCTACAGCCCAGCTCTCTAATGACTGATCAACTGAAACCCTCTACCTTCCACACAGCTGCCCACCACTTTAGCTCAGAAAGCACAGCAACCAGCTTCCCTTACCCCACTACAGCCCACTAAGCTTATCATTACGGTCCAGTGCTCTGACAACTGAGCTACACAAACTTCCATTACCGTCCTTTTTCGCAGCCCAGTGCAGTGCTTTTGCATTGTACTTAATTTCTTTGTTGGTTTACTGCAGTATATCTGCGTGTTCCTGTCCCCAGCTCATTATTTTAACAGCTTATATTTGATTACCTTATTTATTTTACTCCAGAGGAAAGACGTGGTTGAAATCTCAATTAAGAGGCTTCCACCTGGCAACTTTGGGAACAGTAGTGAAGTATTTAAACACTAGGAGCTGTTAAAGGGAGTTAGCTGGACCCCTTTGATCTGGTTTATGTTCTTATCTTATACATTAATCTTGCCTCCCGGAGCTAAACAAATGCATTGAGCATAAATCGGATAAAGAGAGAGGAAGAAGGAATATAATTAAAAGGAGAACGACCTTTTCTAAGGCCCATGGCGTCCCCTGAGATAAAATGGATAAGGCATGTTCCTCCGTGCCTTTATGAGAATCCATGTTCATTAAACAGCCGCTTTATCAAGACAGCCATCAGGCATTGGTGTACCGCTGCATAGTCTTATTACAGACCCAGCGAAAGCCAGTAGCTGAGATAAAGAAAGGAGAGAATGTCCATTTAGAACAGTGGATTAATGCATTTTAAACACAGCTTAATGAGCAAAATAACCTCTGCTAAAAGACTTCACTGTTTTTTTTAATGGGTTCGTTAATGGGCCCAATTTGGAATGCGCGGGGTGGAGATTTTTTTTTTACGAGATTAGAAGGCCGAAAGAAAAGATAAAGTTAGTTTTGTTAATAAATTGCTTCATAAAGGTGGATTTTAAACCGTTAATGTTTGCACAAAAAGCCAGGGAGAACCAGAACAACATTCTCCATTCTGCACTTAATGTCCAAAGTTTTTGATCATAAGATGTGAAAGGTGGGAGTTAAAAAGGGCATTAGTTAATGTTTTTATATTGTTTTTACATTCTTTCACTCATTTTTTTAACAACTTAAGGTCAGTTACTTTGAATCTGACTTGGTCTCTAAATAGAATTTGCTTTACTGCTGCAATGTCCCACAATCATGTTCAGTTTTACATTAACATAATTCGCAGGAGAATGTTTAGAGCATTCTTACTTAGTCTTTTGTGCTCTTTACCTCATTAGAAAATTCTGCAGGTTGTTTGTATTACCTAAGGTAATTTTAGCTAGTTTTAACTCCCTCCTTCAGCTTTCTGGACATTCTATCCCAAACCATCCTCCAACTAACACTATGAATTTCATACAGTATGCAAGACAATTTTTTTAAAAAACATAAAATGAAAATGGGCTGTATATGTAAAAATATGTACATCTTTATAGATTCTGAGACGGATAGCCAGAAAGATGTGTGTTTTGTCAATATCATTAAATATTAGGTATTTCCAAAGCAAAGTGTAGTAAAGCACTGTAAATTCCTATTAAATTCATGGAAAATCACAGGTAAGCAAGAATAATCCCAGATATGCATGATCAGGCAAGAAGTCACAATTACCATAGTATCACCATACACACTGAGAGAGGCCCAGGACTGAATGGCCAGAACAGATTATTCTTCAGGAAGGCAGGATAGCTCACATACTGCAACACCTGGTCAACCTTTTTAACCTGGTGTCCCAATAGTTGTGGTGGATGTTGCATTGTTTTTACCTGAATGCAGACATGCAAAGAACCTCAAGATCGTCAGCACACACACTGTTGCTGGTTTGCACTTCAAATAAAAGCCACAAGTCCTGCTTGAAAGTGTCCCTTTTTTGTAGCCAATATTCTGTCAGATCTTGAAAGGGCTATCAGCTATCAGCTATCAGTTTCCTCATGGAATATCAGATAGGTTATAATCAGCAATAATCGATGCATTGAGCAAAGCAAAACAAGTGTAGACACTTCACAAAAGCCTTCAAATACAACTGACAACATGCATGTGTATATTGTTGTTCATAGTATTATACTATGCGCATTGGGAAAGCAAAAAAATTAAGAATTTTTACGAAGACCTTTGAGCTGAAAATATTCATGTACCAGGGCGATGAATCGATCAATGTTTAATTGAAGCTTCATCAACAATCGATTAATAGATTGTTACATCTCTATTATCAGCCATTGGTGAAAATATATTAATGTATTTGTCATCAATAACTATAATACACTCAACAATACTATTGCTAAATATATTTAACTGGCTTGTCCCACAGTTCTTCAGTGTCCTAGGCACCCACAGCATCAGTGTTTCTATCCAAGTTCTCCTGATCCAACTACCCTGTTATGGGCACAGGCAGCGATGAGATTAGTCAGCGGGGTACGGGGGGACACCATGTCCTGGGCACAGCTGTGCCACCTGCGGTAACTGAACCCGCTGCTTATTCCCAGACAGCCCTCCATGACATGAGCTGACATTTCATTAAACTGATAGAGAGTTAGACATCTATTATGCATCTAATTACGCTGTTTAAACTCTTTAAGCATGCCATTTGCACTTGTTGCTTAAACTGGCTGCGCTGGCCGGCTCTCATGTCAAAGCTGTGTTGTTTCTCTTGGCAGTTACAAGGCTGCAGTTTTATGGGAGAACCATTTAAAATTGCCCAGTGTGTAATTGTGTCTATAGATGTGGGTATGTGTGCATTTCGGTGACTTTCAGGGTCATCACTAGTGTGGGATTCCCCACATTTCCAAATTTGGGATTGTTGTGAGGTCTGAGTACCTACACTTTTCCTTATTAAACAAACTTTAGGCCTTGTTCTTTCAACATTTAATATCCTTGTTTTTTTATTATTTTTATTTAAAATTTAAATTTGCTTATTCTTTAAATGAACACCGCATTACTAAAAGACACTTTACAATGACAACGCGCTTTCGTTAGGGGAGCTGAAAAGGTCAAGGAAACTGTAAGATGTCACCTCCAGCAGAAGATGATCAAGGCATTCGCATGCTGAGCTTAATAAAATATCCGGAGAGTGTAAAACGACACTACTGTAATACCAGAGGTGCTTCTGACACAATTTTAACAGGACAGGTGATGGTGGGCTTGGCCTGGGGCACAGAGGAAAAAGGTTTGATCCCACATAGCTTCTGTGTGTATTTCTTAATTGGAATTAATACTTCAAGAACATTTACTCTGACATTGATGGCACAGCTGTCATTTATTCTTAACCCTATGTATGCCATAAGCCAAGGCTACTATTTTCTGTCGACATGTTGCTTGTTATGGTGCTTGGAGTTGGTAAATATCCTATCCAGCCATTCTGCACTGGTAATAAATGAAAGGCATTCGACTGCTTGGGGGTCTGGAGTGTTTTTCAAGGCTACAAAATATCCTTTTGTACAGTAAACTAAAACACACAGGGGATTTCAAAGCAGCGACTCCCACTTGAAACACACTGAAGTCTAGAGAGAAGCCCTTCAGCTGCTGTCTGTGTCGCCCTTGCTCAGGGCAAACAACTTTTATAAGGGATAAGCTATCTTCAAAAAATGCCTTAAACAAATGTAAGATTATTTGACCCTTTCATGCACTATATATATATAGCTGAAAAAGTAGTTTTGGAAACTTAATAAATACATTTTTCATCAAAAATGTTTTTATTTTTTTAACATTGCTTTTTATGGGAAAAAAATTGCATCCTCACATCATGCATTTGCGGCTTCCATATGTCCCCATATAAAGACTAGAAATGAGTTTATATATATAAATATATATATATATATATATATATGTATATATATATATATATATATATATATATATATGTATATATATATATATATATATATATATATATATATATATATATATATATATAAACATCCCCATATGACGTCGCCATGCATGAAGGAATTAAAACTCTTCAACCAACGCATGCAACATTAGCAGTATGATCTTTCAAGATTTGAGATTGAGTGGTACAAACTCTCCTCTCACAAACACAGACGTGTTTATTTACACAAGCATTGTTTTTCTTAGCGTCAGTGACTCTTACTGTTTGTCCTCTAGATGGAGCACTGGAACCAGCCTTGTGTTTCCTCTGCTTCAAGTGATCCTGACAACTATGCGATCTGAGAAGCAAATGTGGCTACTTGCTTTCCTTGTCTGTGAATCAAAAACCACTTACACTTGCTTTAAAAGCTAAGCTCAACCAGGCAGGTAGACTGACAGAACCAGTTAGTCGGCAAATATCCTGTTTGTTGAACAAAGCAAGCTTAAAACATAAGAACATAAAAACAAAGAACCAAGAACATAAGAACATAAGAACATAAGAACATAAGAAGAACATAAGAACATAAGAAAGTTTACAAACGAGAGGAGGCCATTCGGCCCATCTTGTTCGTTTGGTTGTTAGCATCTTATTGATCCCAGAATCTCATCAAGCAGCTTCTTGAAGGATCCCAGGATGTCAGCTTCAACATTACTGGGGAGTTGATTCCAGATTCCCACGATTCTCTGTTTTGCTGTACTTAGCTGTGTGTTTTTCACTCTGGCTGTTCTTTTTAAAAGTTTACCATAGCAAAAGCACTGCAAAGTGTAATAAATACTTACATCACGGTAAAGAATAGGTAAACACTGTAAAGCCCAGAGGTATGGTAAAGCATGGTAAACTATGGTAAATGCGTATAACAGTGGGAAAATCATGCAAAACCTAGTAAAACTGCAAAAATGCATTGGTAAACTTTTATAAGGGAAGTGGGTGTAGAGCAGCATGAACAAATGGTAGAACTACTGTAGGTTGAAGCTCACTTGGGTGAGACTAACATAACAATTAAATAATACCTCGTTTCGACAGCTGAGCGCGGCAATCTGGTCAAGTTTTGTATCTCATATACTCTATGTAGCCAAAGTGGCTACAAAGGAAGTGTGTCATTACTTTGTGTCGAGAAAAAAAAAACCGACAGATGATTCTTCTTTCATATGGATAAAGCACAAGTATGACTTGTCTGAAGTCGCGTTGCTTTTTTTTATTCGTAATTAATTAATCACACCAGTGAGACCCCTGTTAGTGTGTGAATGTGATTATTATTATTATTGGTCAACATTATTAAAATAACATTTTAATATACAACATTATTAAAACAAAGAAGCGTCATTTTACAGAAATACGAAACCAGTGTGTGGCGCTCCCCATCACTTTGACCAAAATTAAGGTGAAATAAAGAGACATAGACATACCATCAATTTCCAATTGTTCTGTTATTTCTTACCATATGTCGTCTTTCTTTTTATTGTCTTTATAAACACTGACACTGGCATCATAAAGAACATTATATTTTTCGACTTTAATAATTACATTCCCATTGATGTCCATTTCTCTTTTATTTCTGTGGTAATTTCTGCGTGAACGGTGTACTAGCAGAGGAAAAAAATCAATATGAGAAAATCTCATAAAATATTCTCTTCACCAGAGTCGGGCAAGAACTGGCCCGATAGTGCTGAGTGTGTGTGCTGATTACACGACAGTACTGACAATGACCCAGTGCTGGCCCGATTACTGATCGCCAGCACCGATGAAGAGCCGACAGCGCCGATGAAATGCCAAGTCTGGCCCGATGCCGCTGGCTATCTGGGAACCCAGTACATGAAACAAAATAAAAGTAGTTAATACAGAACATACATTTACAAAATGAGGCTACATTACAATTAGCTCTCTAACTTTACTTTTTTTCTCTCTCTCTGTCCGACGTAGTTGCTTTATTTTTATGTTCTATTAAATGTATCTTCTCTTAAACTGTTTTGTTTTTCTCCGCCTTAACCTTTCAATACCACGTGTCTATTGATTGAACTCCTGAAATGACGTAAATGCGTCATTAACATATAGGCTTCTCATTTAAATAATGGATAGTTATTCCGCCACCTTATGTAAATTGTTCCCATTCCACCTGTCGGAAAACAGCAGAAATGTGTTTTGTTTTATGATGAAAACAACGTACGGGAATTGGATACGAGTCGGGTTAACAGACTGAGCGATTTTCGGGCTGTCAGATGACACTTGATATTCACGGTATGATCCTCCCCCACTGCCATTTGACGCATGGTAATAATTTCCAAGGCTGACAAAGTTTAGAAAAAAAAGTATGAAAACGCTCTTTTGATTTTGGCGGCTAGCCGTGGGCAGCCGAAGCCTGTGGCGCCAGGTGAACAAACAGCAATGATCTTTACTATGCTTCAGTTTTGTATGTAAGTTTCAGTGACTTGTAATGAAAAAGGGAAGCAAAACAAGAAAAAAATGAATGATGGGTTGACGAGAGAACAATCTTGTAAATGTGTTCTTCCTTTAAGACATTGGGCTCTTCATCAAAGTGCCGGTCTTTATTTTATTTTATGAAAACTTTTCTGAACATCCCGTGTTTAGCCTACACCTTTTCCTTAAATCATGAGCTATACATGACATTTTCATTTAAAAAAAAAAAAAACGAAAGTCGGAACGCACTTTCTCTTGGATGTTCATGCATAAGTTAAACACAGACCGCCCACGAGACAGAACACTCGGAAGAAAAACCATCATTGAAGAATGAATCAACTGCAAGGGACATCAACACTTTAAATTGTGCTGCAAGTTTAAATATATTGTAGCAATCATGGTTAATACAGGCAGGCGTAACACACAGGGCGATATTCATGATTTGCACATACGTCACCAAATCACGTGACTTAAGTGTGGTCGGCCATTTTGGACGTCAAAAAGCTTTGAACGTCCTATTGACAACCTGCGAAGACATAGAACTTTTTTTAAAACACTTTTTTTTTTTCAACTCATGTAGTCCGAAAAACCATACTTGACATTGTCCGATGAAGTCAGTCATCTCAGAGGTGAACATCGAGATAGATGCATTGAGAAAATTCTGGTCGCCCGGCTTCAAAATGATGTGTATTTGCTGCCAGCTGGTCTCTTCTCTGAGGTTGTCAAGTGTGACAGTACATCCCTGCCTGACTTTACACATCACAATATATATATATATATATATATATATATATATATATATATATATATATATATATATAATCACTATGTAATAAACAACATCTCCCTGTACACTGGCCAAGATCTCAAGGCATACAAAAGCCTTGATGCATACCTGTATTTCGTATCAGGATGGGTGACATGTTTGCATCAGTGGGTATACCAGGGGGACGCGTCCCTCATCTTATCATGGCTAAGTTAATCACCTCTCAATTTCACTTGATAAACTAGCAATGACAGTGACAGCACTAATATAGCAAAGGGAAATATAAGACCAGAATTACAAAGAAGAATTTGGAGGTTTTTGTTGTTGTAGTTTTGTTATGTTTTTAAGTTATACAAATTATATATAGAGTGACATTGTTGAGTAAGAATCCTGTATTTCTGAGGGTGTGCGCTTTATTTAAAATACAAATGAAAATAATATTGCTTACTGATAGGGTTGCCACCTGGCCCCACAATCCCGGGACACTTTGAGACAGAACAGGATTTTAAAAAGACTACTTGAGAGAAAAGAATGTGTTAATTAGCTCCGATACCTTCGATCAAATTAATGATGGTGCTTAATTACCATGCATGGCAAACAATTGTATAATTATAATAATAATTAATATATTACTTTTCATGTATTTCATGCATTTAAATGAGGATTTTTCCACTTATCTACACACCATACTCCACACTGTTAAGGGGAAAAAAGTTATATATTAAAAATACAAAACTGAAAGATCATAATTGGATAAGTCTCCACCCTCCTGAGTTAATACTTGGTGGAAGCACCTTTGGCAGCAATTACATCTGTGAGTCTGTTGGAATAGGTCTCTACCAACTTTGCACACCTAGATTTGGCAATATTTGACCATTCTTTACAAAACTGTTCAAGCTTTGTCAAGTTCCTTAGGGAGCGTTGATGGTCAGCAATCTTCAAGTCATGCCACAAATTTTAGATTGGATTTAAGTCGGGGCTCTGACTGGGCCACTCAAGGACATTTACCTTTTTGTTCCTCAGCCACTCCAGTGTAGCTTTGGCTGTGTGCTTTGGGTCGTTGTCATGCTGAAAGGTGAACTTCCGTCCGAGTTTCAGCTTTCTTGCAGAGGGCAGCAGGTTTTCCTCAAGGACTTCTCTGTACTTTGCTCCATTCATTTTCTCTTCTATCCTGACAAGTGCCCCAGTCCCTGCCGATGAGAAACATCCCCATAACATGATGCTGACACCACCATGCTTCACAGTAGGGATGGTGTTCTTTGGGTGATGCGCTGTGTTGGGTTTGCGCCAAACATAACCCTTTGCATTTAGGCCAAAAAGTTCCATTTTACTTTCGTCAGACCACAAAACTTTTTGCCACATGGCTACAGACTCCCTGAGTGTTTTTTTTGCATAATTCAAACAGGATTCAAGGTGGGCTTTCTTGAGTAATAGCTTCCTTCTTGCCACCCTACCATACAGGCCAGATTTGGGGAGTGCTTGGGATATTGTTGTCACATGCACACTTTGACCAGTCTTGGCCATAAAAGCCTGTAGCTCTTGCAAAGTTGCCATTGGCCTCTTGGTAGTCTCTCTGATCAGTCTCCTTCTTGCTTGGTCATCCAGTTTGGAGGAATGGCCTGATCTAGGCAGGGTCTTGGTGGTGCCTTACACCATCCACTTCTTAATAATCGTCTTGACCATGCTCCAAGGGATATTCAAGATTTATTTTTATACCCATCCCCTGATCTGTGCCTTTCAACAGGAGGCTGTGTGGTCCAGTGGTTAAAGAAATGGGCTTGTAACCAGGAGGTCCCCAGTTCAAATCCCTCCTCAGCCACTGACTCATTGTGTGACCCTGAGTAAGTCACTTAACTTCCTTGTGCTCTGTCTTTTGGGTGAGACTTAGTTGTAAGTGACTCTGCAGCTGATGCATAGTTCACATACCCTTGTCTCTGTAACTCGCCTTGGATAAAGACGTCTGCTAAATAAACAAATAATAATAATAATAACAACTTTGTCCTGGAGTTCTTCTGAAAGCGCCTTGGTGCTCATGGTTGAGTCTTTGCTTTGAAATGCACTACCCAGCAGAGGGAACTTACAGGAACTGCTGAATTTATCCTGAAATCATATGAATCACTACAATTTAACACAGGTGGAGGCCACTTGGTGTGTGATTTTGAAGGTGATTGGTTACACCTGAGCTAATTTAGGATTGCTATTACAAGGAGGGTGGACACTTATCCAACCAAACTATTTCAATTTTTATTTTTAATTAATTTCCTACACATTTCTAGAATTTCTTTTTCACTTGGAAGTTGTGGGGTAGGATGTGTAGATAACTGAAAAAATGCATTTTAATTCCAGGCTATAAGGCAACAAAAGGTGAACATTTTGGCACTGTACATACTGCTTTGTAGTTTTCCATATACGGACAAAAATGTAAAAATGTGACATTTCGAAATCTATCATGAAATACTGTACTATTATGGCTTCCGGTAGACTATTGCAATATCATTTTGTAGTTTCTTTGATTACATGATACATGAAATATATAAATTATGTTCATATATTTTGTATTATTATTATTTAATTATGTCTCAATCCTAAAAGTCTAGGTGCTGCAAAACTTTTGGCCATAGCTGTACTTAAAACTGAATCAGAACAGGAACGCTTGGCAAAAATTGAAAGTTTATAGAGATATTTGTATTTTTGCCACAGTGGCAAAAATGTTCTGGCTAGGCCACTGCTCCTTACTGATCCCCGCCGGGTCTCTGGAACGATCCCGTGGCATATAACCCCAGTGCCATTTGAACTTTGATGTGCACTGGTAAAGCATGGGTTCTAGCCATTTGGCTTTCAAAATCTCCCCTCAGTTCCTCACACAGGTCAAAAATTGCAGCTGTATCTAGTCTGAATCTGTTTTTCACCTCATCATTGGCCATGTTTAGAAAAGCCTCGTTTTCTAGGTCATGTGCTGCGAGGGCTACAATTGCAATTACATTTGCATTGGCATTTTTTGGTCCTTCTTTACACCAAAAGTGTATGATGAATTGCTTCCCTTTTCCGACTTTTATAGTCAATCACATGCAAATTAGGAAACGTGACGTCATTCGGTTGTCGGAAACGACGAAATACGTATTTAATGAATCACAAACAATTCTTATGCCATTCTTAATCTGTTCATAAGAATGAATTTTAAAACTGACACTTTGGTGAATAGAGCCAACAACAGTCTTTGGATATATGATCCCAGGGCTAAATTACAGAAAAAAAGACACATATGATGCTTTGTTTCTTAAAGGGTTTCTCTTAGGTGTAGAGAGATAGGTACTGTAGACGCACAATCAAGGCTTGTCAGTATCTATGACATGTATAATCGCTGCTGATATACAAGGTAATGCCGTCTTATAACTGGGGATTAAGGACCCATGTTACCCGTGGTAAGACTTGCAGCATGTGACCTTGAGGCATTTTCTATTTTCCATTCTTTTCTGACATCAAACAGCACTCACTCACACAGGGCTGGATTAAAGGACGTGGGGGCCCTATGCTTTAACACATATTTTGGGGGCTTTATGCATATTATGGCGAATCAGGCCGTGCGTTGGGGACAGAGAGCGTAGTGAGCAGAGCGGAGCGAGCCTATATGGAGCTGGGGAGTGGAGTGGAGCATAGAGCGGACATTTCCAGCCTGCTCTTTCACAGCACTGAGAAGGACTGAGCACGGTTTTATTTTTCATAAATACATGTTCTGCCATGGAGTTTGCACAAAAAAGTTAAAACAAAGAAGGTACAGATACAGCCACTTTACAGTAGTTTCTATCATGCCTGTGCATGGTAACCATTCATTTTTCAGTTTCAAACCAAAATTAGGCTCTTTTATGTTTTGCAGGCTTGAGAATTGCATTTAAATATATATATATATATATATATATATATATATATATATATATATATATATATATATATATATATATATATATATATATATATATGTGTGTGTGTGTGTGTGTGTGTGTGTGTGTGTAAAATGCAGTTTCTGCCAATTGTGGAGCTGCCATATAAAAAAGTGAGAAACGTCATCAGTGTGTCCACCTGTCTGCGGTTATTACATAACATAGCCTATATTGCTCTTATACAGTTCCACACGGTTATGCCCCAGTACAGCACTGTGAACACGGTTTATATTTTCTGCACTCTTAAGTATAGTTCTGTCAGCCCCGTTGAGACTCACTCATGTTTAGTGGGTTGCTATGAGCTCCCTTTGTGATATTCGGATACAAACAAGCCCAGTAAATAGCTAATTTGATACGAATCGTATGCAAAGTTTGAAATATGTCAGTGCACCATACACGACATCTTAGGAACCTTGTTAAAAACCTTCAAGATGATATTTCCTAACTTTTACTTTGTTTTCAATTTACGCATTTTTTCAGTACCAATCAATAATAATGAGAATGCGCCTTTGAATTGAATGAGATATTTTATCTAGACTTTTTTCTCTGATGATCATAGCTGGGCATGAGGCATGTTGAACTGTGTATGCTTTATTGCCTTGTATGACAGAAATCACATGTGAGTGATACTAATTAAATCTCACTGTTGTTAATGATCATTTTAATTAACATTCAAACATCTGTGGGAACATAGAACTCAGAATTATGCAATATGGATCACAGACATAAAAAAGCTAGCTGTCATAAAAGAACAAAATTAACCAAAAGCAAGCTTCAGTGCGCCTCTCTTCCTGTGTGTGTGGGTCAAACAAACGGCGACCTCGTGGGGGCCCCAATTCTGCTGGGAACCCTACACTCTAGTGTAATTTGCGTATAAATTAATCCGGCCCTGCACTCACACACCTAGCTAAGCAGCTTCTCTGTTCAGATGGAGTAGCTACGTTGTAGGCAGTTCTTGACCCTTATATGAGTTTACCATGGTATTTAGCACTGTGTTTTTGCGCTTTTTACCATGCTTTTCCCGTTGTTATACTATGCATTTACCATAGTTTGCCATGATTATTAACATGTTTTACCATGCCTCTCTATTCTTTACAATGCTTGCCTTTGTTTTTACTATGCTTTATTACACTTTGCTTGGCTTTTACTAGGGTAAACTTTTATAACAGGATAACTTGTGCTCTATAAACTACGTGGCATATTGTCAAAGCTTTTACTGCAATCTTTTATTAAAGGTGTAATTTATACATCTACTTAATATTTTATGTATTATTTATTATGATTACTATCTGTATGATTCTGCATACAGCTTTAACTTAGATCATATTTGCCATGCTTACTAACTATTACAATGAAAATTGCTGCTGAAAAGACTCGGCACTTTTTACATTTTTTGGAATCAGAAAAAGGCCTGTTTAAACCAAACAACAAAGTTATATAACCAATGGACAGCAGTGTGGAGTAGTGGTTAGGGCTCTGGACTCTTGACCGGAGGGTAGTGGGTTCAATCCCAGCTGGGGACACTGCTGCTGTACCCCTGAGCAAGGTACTTTACCTAGATTGCTCCAGTAAAAACCCAACTGTATAAATGAGTAATTGTATGTAAAAATAATGTGATATCTTGTAACAATTGTAAGTTGCCCTGGATAAGGGTGCCGGCTAAGAAATAAATAATAGTAATAATGTCTCTTACAGAGTAAATAGCAGGGTTCTGACAAATGTATACGTCCCCACGTGTTGCTGCACCTGTTTAACTATCGTACCTGTCATTTTTCTTTTCATTGTTAACATCCTGACAAATTTTTACACTTACAATTTTAAAGTCTATTTCCAGACTTTAAAATTACCAGAATTTAGCACATGTTAAGATTCAAGAGGCTTGAGCAAGATAACTTTGTTTTTTACACTGGAAACGTAATAATAAAAAAAAGTCTTCTCAATCTATACAGAGTTAAAACAAACTACTGTGACTGACTAACCAAGCATCTCTTGTCAGATAACACGTTGCACAAAAGCAAGCCCAGAGCTGTTAAATAAATGACCCCAATAAGCCAAAAACCCAACATGAAACATACTGTATCTCCTGCACTGCCAATGTGCACCACATTATTTCAGTAAATGGTGCAACGTGATGAAAATAAAGAAAGGAAGAATCCTGTGATGTGATGTGGTGAATCACTTCTAATGTAAGTCTTTGCAGTTGATCTAATGGACCTAAACAAAGCCTCTGATTAGTGGAAAAATACAGCCTTATCTGCCAGCAAAATCCCACTCACAGCTGGCCTGCAAAAACATTCTGTCACTGCTGACAGTACAGAAACGTGGGTTAAAATATAACATTAACAAATCTTAAAGAATGTTAGAACGTAAGAAGATAAGAAAAGTTTGGGAATGAGAAAAGTCCATTCAGCCCATCAAGGTGCATCCCTTGTTAGCACACTATTCTCCCTTACTGGGGGGAACTCATTTAAAAGCACAGAATCTAGGTTTTTTTTCATGGTCCCAGTTTTAGATTCTACTATGTCACCTAGTAAGCTATTACATGCATTTATAACTCTCTGTGTTCGGTTTTTTAAAGACTTCAATCAAGTCCCCTCTTTCCCTTACTGTTTTCTAGGCTGTTGTTTCAGATGTCACTGAAATGCCCTTTTGACATCTCCCTTAATATTTTATAATGTGTACAATCAAATTAAGCGGTTCTGTTGCTCCAATACATTTATTTTCATTGTTTTCTCTAAATCAGCCTTGACCTGGCATCAAATTTGCATTCAGCTTCTCTGGAGACTCCCAATTGCCTGCACTGAACTGTGACAATGTGACAATGTGACAATGTGACCTTTCAGCTCTGCTATCCCCACATACAAATATATAGACAACGAAAGCAGTTGCGGCTGGCAGAGTTAAAAGGTCACATTGTCACATGATTTGATGGAACAAGGAAGGCTGTTTGGTACTTGCACTTAGGATTCTCCAGATAACTTTAAATCCAGATCAGACAAGTCAGGTAAGATTTAGAGAAACATGTTAACAACTTACAACCACTCAGAATAATTGCAAATACCATAAAACAGTCAATACATGAATAAAACAAAACAGTTAGAATGGTGTTTGAAGCTATTTACTAATTCAGCTGTACTGCCATTGCTTTCAAAATAAAATTATTCTTTAAAAGAATTTTCAGATTAATTATTTTCCTTTCCTGATATGCACATATTTATTGAACAGTATTTTTCTTGGTAATATTGTGGCACGGACAGTCTGGCTCACCTAATTACAATACCTTGTTTTCCCTGCTGGAAACAATCATTGTCTCTTGTACAATCATTGCCTTATAACAACACAAGCTACTAAATGCACCAGTATCTGGTCCTTTATTATGGCAACAGTATTATTTTGAACTAGAAGTACTTGGTGGGGTAGCAGGGTGGTGCTCTTGAGTCACAAATTTGATAGATTTAACATAACATGCATTATTATCCTAATTTGAAAAATAGGTTATGCATATGTTCATTTTAAGGACTCTCCCTTTATGAATAAAGTCTGTGGGTACCTGGGAGCCCTGTTGTTCTTAACTAAATATTGAAGTTTAAATTTCTATGACTTCATAAAAAAAGTGTTGCTATTTTATTTATTTATTGATTTATTTATTTGAAATCACTATTATGCAATTAACAAATACTTATGTGGCCCCTTTGATTAGATCAGCAACTGTTTTAAAAAAGAAAAATAATAAACCCTTCAATATTGGCATGTTGTTTTATGAGGGAGTCAGGTAGCTTGTTTGAGACATTAATAGAGTATAAAATCTTATATAATCCTTGTTCCCCTTTGGTACCTTAAAAGGCCTATGGAAAGTTTCCATAGAGATGTGCCCACACCCTGTGTGAAATGGTGACACACCCAGCACAGGTGAGCGGCCCCTGGATATATGGGAGCTGGCGCAATCAACAGAAAATATGATGGGGCTGAAATGCAACTTCAGACACCATAACAGAGTACTGTCCGGTCACTAAAGGAAGCTTTGTTTTATTGTCAGTTGTTGTTTTGGTTATGTATTTTGTGATAGGGAGCAACGTCAAGACCCACAGAACTAATTTGAAAGAGATTAAAGCTAATTAAATAACTGCATAAATCTTATCTGCCATTCTCTTCTATTTGTGTATATATTGTAGCGTGCACGGGGGTAGGGGTCAGGGCTGGTAGGTGACGCAATCTAAAAGACATAAGCCCGATATATGCTCCTGTAAGGGAGTTGGCTCTTTTGTACAGCGGTATCCGCGCTATGCTTCAGTCGCGGGTTCGCGTCCCACCTCTGCCTGTGAGAAACCCCTGCCTACGAGAACCGTGGTTCGCCACATTGGTGTGAGCATTGGGATGCAGGTACCCCGGCATGCACTTGGAAACCTGTAGCCTAGTAAACAAGTCAGAGGGCGGACTTGAGGCTGGCAGGGGAGAGTGTAGTGTGCACAGGGGTAGGTGATGCAATCTAAAAGACATACGCCCGATATACGCTCCTGCAAGGGAGCCTGCTCTTTTGTACAGCGGTATTGGCGCTATGCTTCAGAGTGGGAGGTCCCAGGTTTGCGTCCCACCTCCGTCTGTGAAAAAACCCTGGCTGTAGGAACCACGGTTCATCACACTATATTACATACTCAATTTGCATGGCTTACTTTTTAGGTACAAGTAGCTTGTAGTACCTCGTTCATTTAATTTCAGCAATGTGAAATTCTCTCTACTAACTTCAATGGCTTCTTTCCTCTCATTAACCAAACAGCTGACACCCATCTAATCACTGACATGTTTTGACCCCAGAGACATTGCTGGGTTGACATGACTTAGGAAATACAAGTTTAATAGACTACCTGAAAGTAAGGCATGCAAACTCAGAGCTTTATTTAATCTAGCATGGTATGGTACCAAATATCATTACCATTTTTTAATGCTTGCTATAGTTTGTGCTTGTTTCAGAACTGCACATGAGACACCAATATAGGGAAAGGACATACATGACAGAGATGAGTTATGGAAGTGTTTAATTAGAGACAACCCCTTCAAGGACATTGCATCTGTTCCACTCAAGAAGAGGTATTCCTCTGGTAAGCACAACAGAATTTCTTGTTTGAAGACGGGGTGCTATAGATTGATGGTTGTAAAATGTGCTCCCTTCAAGGAGCTCTTCTGACCCATGTGGTCAGATAGCCGCAGAGAGACTCCCATTAGTAATCCTCTTTGGGTTTTAATGGGCAACCCCTGGCAGAGCATCCAACTTTCAAATCTATGAAACCACAACCCTGAAGCCTGCTGTTAAGGATTGCAGCAACCACCAGTAATATAATTCAATTTCTTCATTTTCGGTGTTTATATTTGAGGTGCAGACAAAATACAGTCCTCACCTTTTAGAGTAACATCATTGTTTTGAGCAGACTCAGGTTCTGAAACATCATTAAAACCTGGCAATTGGTGGTTAGTTAGTTTGTCAGTAAGCAAGATACAAAAGATCTAATATGTAGAGAGTGATACAGAACACACATTGTAGGATAAATAATAAATAATAAAATTAATTTGATATCAAGCATCCTGTAATGCAGAGGTGTCCAATCACAGTCCTGGAGGACCATTCCACTCCAGGTTTAACAGGTAAAATGAGACAATGAACTACTTTAGGGTCTAGATCAGGGGTCTCCAACCCCAGTCCTGGAGAGCTACTGGATCTGATGGTTTCTCAGTTACTTAATTGCACCAATTATTGGTTTAATTAGCCACTGATGATGTAAGGACACCTATAAAACCTGCTGGATAGAGGCTCTGCAGGACCAGGGTTGGAGACCCCTAGATGGAGGTGTAATTGGTTCATTTAAACAATTTACAAGAGGGCTACAATAAAGATCAGGACTAGAAGATCCAACTTTGGCCACCCCTGAGGTTGTAGCTTCATTAGAACATAAGAACATAAGAAAGTTTACAAACGAGAGGAGGCCATTAGGCCCATCTTGCTCATTTGGTTGTTAGTAGCTTATTATTATTATTATTATTATTATTATTATTATTATTATTATTATTATTATTATTATTTATTTCTTAGCAGACGCCCTTATCCAGGGCGACTTACAATCGTAAGCAAATACATTTCAAGTGTTACAGTACAAGTAATACAATAAATGCAAGATAAATACAATGACTTTGGTTCAAGTACTTACAAGTGTGACAAAATACAATTCAATAATACAGCAGATAACAGTGACAGTGATAGTTACATCAAGATATGATTAAATACAAAATACTACAGATTAAACACTTGGCAGATTACAGTACTCTGAAGCACAGGATTAAATGCAGTAAAATAGGGGGCAGATAAGAGCAAATAAAGCACATTTAAGGAAGGGTGATAGTGTCCCACGGGAAAAACAGAGGAGTTCTACAGGTGCTGTCTGAAGAGGTGAGTCTTGAGGAGGCGCCGGAATGTGGTCAGGGACTGGGCGGTCCTGACATCTGTAGGAAGGTCATTCCACCACTGCGGAGTGAGGGTGGAGAAGGAGTGGGCTCTGGAGGCAGGGGAGCGTAGAGGAAGTAGAGCCAGTCTTCTAGTGCAGGCGGAGTGGAGAGGTCGAGTGGGGGTGTAGGGAGAGATGAAGGTCTGGAGGTAGCTGGGTGCAGTCTGGTCAAGGCATCTGTAGGCTAGTACAAGAGTCTTGAACTGGATGCGAGCAGTGATTGGTAGCCAGTGGAGTGAGCGGAGTAGTGGAGTAGCGTGGGAGAAGCGAGGCAGAGAGAACACCAGGCGGGCAGCGGAGTTCTGGATGAGCTGCAGCGGACGGGTGGCGGACGCAGGGAGGCCAGCCAGGAGGGAGTTGCAGTAGTCTAGGCAGGAGAGTACCAAGGCCTGGACCAGGAGCTGGGTGGCATAGTTGGTGAGGAAGGGTCAGATTCTTCGGATGTTGCTCAGCAAGTGTGTGCCAGAGTGGAGATGTGCTGGGAATAAGAGGGGCAGGGGTCCAGGGTGACTCTGAGGTTCTTAGCGGAGGAAGAGGGAGAGAGTGTGGTAGATTCCAGAGGAACGGAGATAGAGAGATCAGAGGAGGGGGAGGATGAGGGAAAGAAAAGGAGGTCAGATTTAGAGAGGCTGAGTTTGAGGTGATGCGAGTGCATCCAGGAGGAAATAGCAGACAGACAGGTAGAGACACGGGAGGAGATGGTGGAGTCAGAGGTGGGGAAGGAGAGGAAAATCTGAGCATCATCAGCATAGAAATGGTATGAGAAACCATAGGATGCGATGAGGGGGCCCAGGGAGCGGGTGTAGAGAGAGAACAGGAGAGGACTCCTGTTAAGAGAGGGTGAGGTGTGGAGGTTGCTCCACGCCAGGTTACCTGGTAAATGCGGTTGGAGAGGTAGGAGGAAAACCAGGCCAGAGCAGTGCCAGAGATCCCCAGGTCAGAGAGAGATGACAGCAGAATAGAGTGATCAACAGTGTCAAAGGCAGCAGAGAGGTTGAGGAGAATTAGGACAGAGGAGAGAGAGGCAGCTCGGGCAGAGTTTAGTGAGTTGGTGACAGACAGGAGGGCGGTTCAGTGGAGTGAGCAGAGCGGAAGCCAGATTGGAGAGGGTTGAGCAGAGAGTGGTTGGACAGGAAAGCAGAGAGCTGGTGGTGTACAGTCCGCTCGAGGGTTTTGGATAGGAAGGGTAGGAGGGAGAGGATGGTAGCTCTGGAGGGAGGTGGGGTCGGGTAGGTTTTTTGAGGAGGGGAGTAATAGAGGCTTTTTTGAAGGCAGAGGGAAAGAGACCAGAAAGTAGACAGGTGTTGAGAAGGGAGGAGATGAAGGGAAGTAGAGCAGGAGCAGCAGCAGCAGCTTGAAAGAGGTGAGTGGGGAGGGGGTTCAGGGCACACATGGTGGGTTTGTGACCCTGGAGCAAGGAGGAGAGGTCAGAGTCTGAGAGGGGCAAGAAGGTGGAGAAGGAGGGTGAGTTAGTAGGGAATGCAGTGGGTGTAGGGGTTGGAGCAGGAGGGGGTGCGGGGGAGGGAGAGGTGTTAAAGAGTTTGCGGATATCTGAGATTTTAGAAGAGAAGAAGGAGGCAAAGTCATCAGGGGAGATAGAGGAGGGAGGAGGAGGGGGGGGGGAGGGTTTAGGAGGAAGGAGAAGATAGATTCCAGAATCTCAACCAGCAGCTTCTTGAAGGATCCCAGGGTGTCAGCTTCAACAACATTACTGGGGACTTGTTTCCAGACCCTCACAATTCTCTGTGTAAAAAAGTGCCTCCTATTTTCTGTTCTGAATGACCCTTTATCTAATCTCCATTTGTGACCCCTGGTCCTTGTTTCTTTTTTCAGGTCGAAAACGTCCTCTGGCTCGACATTGTCAATACCTTTTAGAATTTTGAATTCTTGAATCTGCGCAGTCTTCTTTGTTCAAGACTGAATAGATTAAATTCTTTTAGCCTGTCTGCATACGACATGCCTTTTAATTCTGGTCGCTGTTCTTTGCAATCTTTCTACAGCAGCAATATCCTTTTTGTTAAGGCATTAGTTAAGGCAAGCATCTCACAAAATAACTGAATATCTTTTTGTCCTGAATCCAGTGAAATTGTGATGAATACAGTGAAATTCAGTGGCAGGCTCCGCACTGTGGGTGATTTTTTTCAACACCTTTGTGTCCGGGAACTCGTCCAATGATCAATTGAATAACATTCAGATTCAGTCTGAACTGCATTACCATGAAACATCATTGCCCATTTTATTCTATTCTATTCCTCCACAGAGTCTTATTGGCTATATATTATTATTTAGTCATTTAGCAGACGCTTTTATCCAAAGCGACTTACAGAGACTAGGGGTTGAACTATGCATCAATAACTGCTGCTGCAGAGTCACTTTCAACAGGACCTCGGTTTTACGTCTAGTCCAAAGGAACGGAGCACAAGGAGGTTAAGTGACTTGCTCAGAGTCACACACACAGTGAGTCAGTGGCTGAGCTGGGATTTGAACTGGGAATCTCCTGGTAACAAGCCCCTTTCCCTAACCACTTGACCACCAAGCCTCTTATATACAGTTGTATTCAAAAGTTTACATATCCCAATGGAAATGTATACTTTCTAAATTTCTTGAAAACAAATAATTATGGGAAAAATCTTTTGTAGCAAAAGTTTTGCTTTTGTGGATGAGGAAAAAAAGTTACGAGAAATACTACAATTATTGATTTCAGCAATTTTTACGCAAAACTCCAAAAACTGTAATTCAAAAGTATTCATACCCTTTGATGCTATGATAGTATTGCCTACAAGGTGCTAGAAATTTCAATATGATAATGCAGAACCTAATTCTAGAAAAGTCTAGAAAATGCTGGATTGTAGGTGAACATTCTTAGAGTGTAAAGCATAGGATGATTGCTGTCATTATCAATAAGTCAATATAGGAAAAAGTAAATTTCCTTAAACGGAAAATTATTTATTGTCATAAAGCTGGAGAAGGATACAAGAAGATTTCCAAGCATTTGAGTATCCCAATTTCAACTATTGTTTTCTATTATCAAGAAAGGCTCATGGAACTGTGACAATGCTCCCTCGGTCTGGAAGAAAGAAGGTTCTTTCACCAATAACAAGTAGAAGAATTGTGAGGAAGGTTAATAACAATCTGAGATTGACTGCCAAAGATATTCAAAGTGAATTGGCTGCAAGTGGGACTGGGGTTTCCATTTCAACCATACTATCAGAAAACTGAAATGAGGAATCTGGGTGTAATTTTTTACCCTGACCTCTCCTTTGAGCCACATATTCGGAATATAATTAACATATCTTTCTTTCACCTTAGAAATATTGCATAAAAGGTGAGGCGCTTCCTTTCACAGCACGATGCTGAGAGACTGATGCATGCCTTCATATCTTCCAGGATTGATTACTGGAATGCCCTGTTCTCTGGAATTCCAAACTGTGTCTGTCACGATTACAGCTTGTACAAAATGCTTCAGCCAGGGTGCTAACCAAAACAAAAAAAGGGAGCACATTACCCCAGTGTTAGCAGCCCTCCACTGGCTCTCAGTGCTGTCCAGGATTGACTTTAAGGTCCATCTTATCACCTATAAAGCCCTAAACGGTTTGGCTCCAGCCTATTTGAAGGATCTTTTAGTCCCATATGCCCCTGGCCAGCCACTCCGATCCCAAGATGCAGGTCTGCTATCTGTCCCAAGGATTTTAAAGCAAAGGACAGGTGGTAGAGCATTCAGGAACCTGAACTCTGGAATCCTCTGCCATTCACAGAGGATTAAAGTTAGAGTCAGTTAATCTGTTGCTGTTTCACTTCCTAGGTAATTTCACCTCAGATTCCAATGCCCAATTACACCTCACCATAGCAAGTCTCCACAACCAGTCAGAGGAATGTCAGTGGGCATCCTCCGGTCCCCCAACCAAACAAATTTCCTCTTTGGACCCCGGAGCTCGAGGGATGATGTCATCAAGCTACCAGCCCTGCAGATGTCAGCTTGCACAGTGATGAGAAGTAACAGTCCCTAAAGATTTTGCCTCTCTAAAAAGCATCCAAGTTAATGCAATGCTCCCCAGCAAAGACCAGGAATTTTGCACAGCCAAGACTCAAACCTGCACTATCCTGATCGTCGAACTCGCCAAGAGACTGAACCACAGAGCGCTATATTTATCACATCCATGTTTCTGCAGTGCTGGCAGCATTGGTTTTAATTGCAAACTGGGTGACATGCCACTGTCAGTAATTAATACTGTGCTGGCTCTCAGTGCATGTGACGATTACACACTTCACTTGTGTGCAAGTGTTATCGGCTTCAAAATACCAATAGGTCCTGTTCATTCTCCAAGATTAAAAATGTGCCATTCAACAGTGAAGTACGTCAACCTAAAACAAACATCACAGCATATTTGTTGATTTTGTAGTGCTATTTTGCCACTAGTGTCAAATGAGGGACCAGGGTAGAAATGTACATTTTTGACTAGTAGGGACAATACTCACAGGACAAAGGGACAAAAGATGGGGTTGCCTACAAATGACCACCAAAAATTAAATATTTACTATGCAAGATGTTTAATCTTAAATGGAGCTAGCATATGGTATAGTTACATAACTTGACTATTGCCACATGAATAAATTACTAAGAATTACCTTAAAAGTTGTCCTATATATGGGTTAATACACATAGAAATGACATGACATGTTAATTTCTGCAAATATACATTATCTATACTCTTGTTCATTCAAGAATAAACTGAAAAATCTAGTCCTTTTTCATTTAAAAAGCCTGGCAACAGTCTGCCATTCAAATTATTTTCTGGTGTCAGTATTGTCTACTGTAAATCTATTGTTAGTTATGTACGGTAAATACAGTTATTTATGTGTTTCTTTCCAGTATTTCAATGTAGTATTTGACAGTTTTGTAAATGTCCATTATGTTAATTAACTGATACAGCAGGTTGCATCTGTAGATAAGCATTTCATTGTATATTACTTCATTTTATTTAGATATGTTTTCGTTTTTTGCCAGCTACCTTGACCTGTTGTGTATGTATGTATGTATGTTTTCTTTAACGTAATATTGCATTTACACTTCATTGTTCCACAATAGCCCTCGACTACAGTATATATTTGTATTATACAGAGGAAATGCGAAATTGAACAGAATCTGAGAAACCTGCTTTAATTTTGAAGAATGCAAATGCTTTCCATCAATTCTAACTGTCTATTACTTTACCCATTGAAGTGAAACATATTCTTCCATGCTCCAAATTGTATGTTTTCTGTGACTGAATGACAGGAGTAGGTGAAAGTAAACTGTTTATATCTTGTCCATGTTGGTCTCATTTTCGATTCTTAAAGAGCAATTGGTGTAGTTTATTAAGATATACTTGAAAAGTTGCCTGGGAGATGTGATAAATCCAATGGAGGTCATTCAAAATTTAAAGAATAAATAACTTCAAATTTCATTTTTATTTATTTATATATATATATATATATATATATATATATATATATATATATATATATATATATATATATATATATATATATATATACTGTCCACTTAATGTTTTGATGTTTGTAATCATTGTGAGTGATTCTTATTGTGATTACTCAAATATTCTTATTTTTTTTATATAAGTAGCTGCTCTGACAAAAATGTGTAACTTACACTATATGTAAATCTACTCTCTTGCCCATTTTTATAAACACTGACATGCAATTGAATACCAGTGGTACTCAGCAGACATCCATCACCATTAAAGCCCTACTTGAATCTTAAGGACCACTCCTTTCTGACCACAATCCGTTGCTAATCAGTTAAATTAATCACCTAAATTGTTAATCACTCTAGACCGTCAGATTAGCTCAGCTTTCAACTGCTTCATTAGCTCCTCGGCTTCTTCAATACAGCTTTGACACTTGAAATGTGTCATTTCTAATTTTATTGTATCTTCCTGCTTGTACTGCTTAGTGCCTGGTCTGTGTTTCATTATTTGTTTTTAATAAATATGCCAGTCATGCTTAGTGGGCAAGTAAAGGTGATTGATGACAGTCTCTAATGAAGATTCCATTCCATCCTAGTTTTGTAGCATGGATCTCTCTGCAACATACGCAAAGGTTGTCTAATTGATGTTAATTTGTGTAATTTATGTTCACCTGTGTTTAGTGACTACATGATTGTTTGGACTGGAGAAGCATACATTGGGCAAAGTACAGTGGATTCCTGGCTGTAATAACCCAAGGGGGAAAACAACAGCACAATTACTTTTCACAGGTTTTTACAAAGGAGGACACGGACAACATGACCCACATGTCGACCTGTTCCTATCCAATTTTAAATAACTTTAGCATAACAGAGGCAGAAGTGTTAAAGGGACTAGGAGCTCTTAAAATAAACAAATCCCCTGGGCCAGATGAGATCCTCCCAATAGTACTCAAAGAAATGAAAGAAGTCATTTACAAACCGCTAACCAAGATCATGCAACAGTCTCTTGACACAGGGGTTGTACCAACAGACTGGAAAATAGCAAACGTAATACCAATCCACAAAAAGGGAGACAAAACCGAACCAGGTAACTACAGACCAATAAGCCTGACTTCTATTATATGTAAACTTATGGAAACTATAATAAGATCCAAAATGGAAAATTACCTATATGGTAACAATATCCTGGGAGACAGCCAGCATGGTTTTAGGAAAGGGAGATCATGTCTAACTAACCTACTTGACTTTTTTGAGGATGCAACATTGAAAATGAATAACTGCAAAGCATACGACATGATTTATTTAGATTTCCAGAAAGCTTTTGACAAAGTCCCGCATAAAAGATTAATTCTCAAACTGAACGCAGTAGGGATTCAAGGAAATGCATGCACATGGATTAGGGAGTGGTTAACAGGTAGAAAACAGAAAGTACTGATTAGAGGAGAAACCTCGAAATGGAGTGAGGTAACCAGTGGTGTACCACAGGGATCAGTATTAGGTCCTCTGCTATTCCTAATCTACATTAATGATTTAGACTCCAATAAAGCAAACTCGTTAAATTTGCAGACGACACAAAAATAGGAGGAGTGGCAGACACTGTTGA
Organism: Acipenser ruthenus; assembly: GCF_902713425.1. Classification (NCBI taxonomy): domain Eukaryota; kingdom Metazoa; phylum Chordata; class Actinopteri; order Acipenseriformes; family Acipenseridae; genus Acipenser; species Acipenser ruthenus. The sequence goes on along the minus strand of NC_081190.1, from coordinate 92,246,761 downwards.
AGCAGCAAAGGTCATTCAAAATGATCTAGACAGCATTCAAAATTGGGCAGACACATGGCAAATGAAATTTAATAGAGAAAAGTGTAAAGTATTGCATGCGGGCAATAAAAATGTGCATTATAAATATCATATGGGAGATAGTGAAATTGAAGAAGGGAACTATGAAAAAGATCTAGGAGTTTATGTTGACTCAGAAATGTCTTCATCTAGACAATGTGGGGAAGCTATAAAAAAGGCTAACAAGATGCTTGGATATATTGTGAGAAGTTTTGAATTTAAATCAAGGGAAGTAATGTTAAAACTCTACAATGCATTAGTAAGACCTCACCTAGAATATTGTGTTCAGTTCTGGTCACCTCGTTACAAAAAGGATATTGCTGCTCTAGAAAGAGTGCAAAGAAGAGCGACCAGAATTATCCCGGGTTTAAAAGGCATGTTGTATGCAGACAGGCTAAAAGAATTGAATCTATTCAGTCTTGAACAAAGAAGACTACGCGGCGATCTGATTCAAACATTCAAAATCCTAAAAGGTATAGACAATGTCAACCCGGGGGACTTCTTTGACTTGAAAAAAGAAAAAAGGACCAGGGTTCATAAATGGAGATTAGATAAAGGGGCATTCAGAACAGAAAATAGGAGGCACTTTTTTACACAGAGAATTGTGAGGGTCTGGAACCAACTCCCCATTAATGTTGTTGAAGCTGACACCCTGGGATCCTTCAAGAAGCTGCTTGATGAGATTCTGGGATCAATAAGCTACTAACAACGAAACGAGCAAGATGGGCTGAATGGCCTCCTCTCGTTTGTAAACTTTCTTATGTTCTTATGTTCTAATTAATACAGTGTTAAACTGTGACTTTACGCTCTGTGAATTTAAATTCAGACCAGTGGTGTCCAATCACGGTCCTGGAGTGCCATCCCACTTTTTAAATTATATAACCAACTACTACAGAATCTGGATGAAGGTTTAATTGGTTCAATTAAACAATTTAGAACAGTGTTGGAACAAGGAGCGGAAGAGCCAGCTTTGATCACACATGATTTAGATCATTTACCACCCCACACCCAACTGCCCCCAATATGATTATGAACTCCTTACACTTCACTGTACTTATAACACAGTAACATTTTACAAATCTCTCTCGACGGGTCCAGTCAAGGCCTCTGAACATGGTTTCATTTCATCCTGCGATGAATGTCCTCTTCAACCCCTCTTGAATGGATTGCACACGGACAGCAGCACAGAGTGTTTGTCAGCTACAGCACAGAGGAGAGTTCACACCACTTAATGCATTCAGATACTGAATTCCACTGCCGATCAGCTGCTGCACATGAAATCCAATCATGTGTTTCTCTCATACAGCTCCGTCAGCCAAATAAAAATTTTAAAAAAAACGCTTAATGGCAACTTATACTGTAAGAACAGCAACATATTCTGAAACAAACCTAAGTCTAGACTATTCTTTTCTTTCGTTCAAATTTTACTGATCTTCTGCAGTCCACTGAAATCATGTTTTTTGTCTGTTTCTTGACATAGAAAACCAGGACTGTCCTCTGGTTTCGAGGTTTTCGTAACAGTAGAAGCAGTGATCCGATATGGATAAACATTTGTACAGTTACGGGAGCTTGTTTTCTATTGTATTTGAAGTAAATCTGTGAAACACAAATAGGGCATGACAGCCATGCCATCAGAAATAGGCTCATCCTGTAGTTTAATTGTTCACTAGGTCCCAAGTTTCATCAACTGGAATGCTGGTCCAGACTATTTGCTGCAGATAAGTGCACATTATTTAATTATAATTAATAACTTGAATTAAGAACCCATCAATGAATGGAGTGTACATAGAATCATATGCTGATAATGACAAACTTAATTTTTCAGTGATCTTACATATAACTTTTAATGTGTGGGTTGTACAATTACTCTTTTAATGTAAAGCTGCAGGCCTGACCTGCGGAATTTGCAGGTCATTTGGGTGGTCTGCTTCCTCAAAGCAGGAGAAGAACCTCCTTTATTATTGTAATTAAAAGCTGTTATAGCTAATCAGTACAACTTTGTTGCCACTTTGGCAGATATCACATGGCTTATCCCTTTATTCTAATATTTAAACTTGTCTGACATTCTACATGTTAAATGTTTTGGTCAGTTAACCCTACAATGAGCTCCTTGTTACAGTATCTGATGTATAAACAGTTCTATGATCCCCCTGCGGCTCAGCTAAGAGAGGCTCTTCCTTAACTTGCTCAGTACAGGGCAGATTCACACTACTGTTCCTAATACTAACACAGTGGGTAAGCAATCTGTATCTGGGTGGGTAATAATGGCTAAATATTTGTTAAAAAATAATAAGATAAAAACTTGATAACCACTTAAAATCCATTGGCATTTGGGAGCACTAGTTCCATTTATTTACAACACTGTACTTATATTATCTTATCAGTGGTGAACATTAATATTGAATACATAGCAACTAAATCAATATGGCATTAAAAAAAAAAAAAATAGGTGAGGCCTTGTACCAACTTTCTCTTTTGTTTATCAAACAAGGACATGCCTGGGTGTGAATTATCACCATGAATACTGAAAACTTTGAACACTTTAAGTCAACATTATAGCACAGGACGGCTACAGGGTGGCTACAGTCATTGCAGAACTTCAGTACAGTGCGTAGCAGAGCTGTAAGAGCCTGTTTTAAAAAATGCAATGTGATTAATACTTCACTGATGGGGATAATTTGGTTATGGCATTACTGATCAAACAAACCAAAAAAAACACAGTTTTGTACAGTAAATGTGACATGAATAATTGCTTGCTTACTTTCCGAATTTGCATTTATTTTTTATGTGAGCGTTATCTTCAAGCTTTAGACTTCAGTATATTGTTTAGCAGCATTAGAATCAATCAATCAACAGCAGTTTATTCAGTAACAGGGACACACAGCAGTGACAAGGATCCACTTGCTGGGTCAGTAAAAGTTTCATATGCCAAACTGTGTTTTTTTAAATTTTTTTAATGTATTTGTATTTTCTCTTGTTTGAAAGATACACCATGTTCAATTATTTTCAATGCTGTGGGATTCAGTCCCCATGCAGTTGCACCAGTACCATCAGAGTCTTTGTAGAGTATTTTACAACAACTATATAATATGCTTCCCATTTGTGTCAACTAAGTGGTCACCTGGTCATAATTACAGGAAGTAAAGTTTTTTTTATTTTTATTTTTTTATTAAAGGAATAAAATGAAACCCACACAAAAGAAAAAAAAAGCTAAAAGGTGATTTCTTACTCAAATCACACAGCTGGTATTTTCTAATAAAAAAAATTGAAAAATAATAATAATTAGCAGTATCTGCATGTTCTATAAAAGCAGATGACCATCCAGGCTACACCCCTTTAGTGTGTGGAACACAAGCACGTGGCAGCTGTTGCAGACAGGTATGCGTGAATGTATCTTTTCAAAGCCAATTTCTCTTTTAAGAACATAAAACTGGTTGAAGTTGACTAATGCTAAGTAAATCTTCCATAACTTCACAACGGGCAATCAAAACTCTAAGAAAATAAACCATGTACACAAACATTCTGGCTTGTACACTGAAGAAGGCCCTGGGCCTGTGGTTTTCAACCCTGGTCCTTGGGGACCCCTGTGTCTTCTGGTTTTCATTTGAACTGAACTCTCAGTTACTTAACTATGCCCTTAATTGAATGAATAGTTGGCTTAATTAGACCTATTTAATTGTTCTCAGCTCCTAAAAGGTTAAGATTTCAAGTTATTATAACATTTTACAGTTAAGTTGAAATCTCTAACTGTTTAAGAGCTGAAAACAATTAAAATTGAGAGCTCAGTTGGAATGAAAACCAGAAGACAGGGGTCCCCGAGGACCGGGGTTGAAAAACACTGCACTAGGCAAATGTTTTGGTTAGTACACTGAAGGAACTGGCTCAAGCATTTCATGTAGTTTTACCTTACAATTCTGAGTAAAGAAAAGGGGAAGGAGAATACATTGACATACTGCTGTGTTACTGTATGTGTTTAATGGTCTCCTGTAGTCTGTCTTGTTGTGAGTGTCTTACCATGCTATTGGATTTCAAATATGCTTACAAGGCTTGGCGGGGCTATTCCAGCCCATAGGCTTATTAAAGTTCCCCTCAGATTACCTGAGGCAGCAGTCATGAAATTGAATGTTGGACTGTCACAAGGGTTGGTCGGACTGCATATGAAGTGCTCCTCCTTATATTTTACTTAAACTCCAATGTTCATACATTTCCCACATAAAAAAAACATTGTTCATATATGCTGTGCATTATTGAGTTCTCCTCTGCACATTGATGGTTAATGTTGCAAAGAATTGGAATTTGCAATGCACATTAGCCCAATCAGCACCCTACTATGCTAGCTTAGATGAGAATGAGAGAATTGTTTTGTTATGGTATCCGATTTCATTTTTTAAATTTGTTAAACAAGTGGAATTGCCCAACATTTGTTTAGGGAGAGGTGGAATAAACCCACATTGGTTCTGGAGGGTGGAGTGCCTTTTTGTTACTGGTAATGCCTACCTGTCTTCTTTGAAGATCTGGGTTATTTGCATCCTTGGTAACTAATTTAATGTACCCCTAGCAGTCTAGGCTTTTTCTGTCAGTTTTCAGCTGTTGTATTGAAGTCTGGTGATCTAAATAGACTCTCTCTATAAATAGAGCAATCAATGGCTTAAAGTCTCAGAAGTTGTTGCCACATGTGAATTGGAAAACAAAAACATTTTAAAATACATATCATCCCTGAAGCAAAAAAAAACTGGACTGCTGGGATTGTTTCAGGACCAGGCTTGGACAGTAGCTCCTTACCCTTTTCTATAGTGGTGAGAGACTACCTTGTTTTATACGGATTCCCCCAAGACCATGTATGAGACAAAAAACATATTGGTCATTTTTGACTCACCACAATTGTTTTTGTTGGTCAAAGTCATCCCCCACAGAGAGAAAAATTAGGTCAAAGGCTACTTGTTTTGTTTTTCGTGTAGAGTATGTACACTGGCTCAAGCAACTACTAGCAACTACTGTGTCAGGATGGTGCAGGCTCTGTTTCAATGTTTGGAATGTAATCAACATTTCGATACATATGAGGCAGCAGTGAGCACAGCTATAGAAGGCTCTACTTCATTACAGCCGGATGAGATTGCAGCGTGCATGAACATACTGAGGGTATTTGCCTTTTTGGTAAAACTAGTTGTTGTACAAAATGTGGACTGCTGCAATCTAAGGAATGATTTTGGAAAAGTGCAGGTGTCAGTAAAATATACTAGGGATTTAGTTCAGTATGTTATTGCAATCCTACTCGAAGCAATTCCTTTGTACAGACCGCTACTGATCGTACTAGAAGCAATTCCTTTTTACAAACCACTACTGCTCAAATAGCACACCAGCACGACTAAAAAAGAAAACACGCCCCATTTTCTCCATCACAAACACCTTCCTAGGATTTGATCCACTCGAGTGACTATAACCCTTATGCATTCCTACTGAGAAATACAACACCGCTTTTTTTTTTGTTTTGTTAATAAGACCAGCTGAATATGTATCTAAAAATACAAATACAGTATATTAGTTGTATCACTGCCATTTTGAGATTGTTGCTGTACTCTTTAGTTGTAACCACTTTTGTTGCTTTTTTTAATGACATTTCAAATTTATTTTTCAGCATGTGATCATTATGTATTTATTCTATAATTATAATTATCATCAGTATGGTTTTCAATCATTATAATTGTCAATAATTTACAACGAATGGGTTTAATTATATATATAGGAAACTTAAACTGGAAACAGACAACCAATTTCTCTTAAAAGGAAAAAAAAACAATTCACGACAAAATGAAGTCACAGCAAAGTTGCACAAGTAAAACAAATTGACAAGGCCCAATGTATTGCATATGATAAATATTACCAAAAATATAATAAATTCAATTAAAAAAAATGTAAAAGAAAACAGCATAAAGTACCATATTTGAATGGCCGTTTCTCTGCTTTCTTAGCGGAAGTTGTTTAGGCATGAGCGAACAAGCACAGTGCGCTGCGTACCACTTTTTAATGCGTACCTGAAAATAACAGTACACTGGAAGCCATAATAAGAGCACAGTATCACAATTTTCAATTTGTAAATTTTTCATTAAGTATGTGGAAAACTACAAAGCTGTATGTAATTCAATATGTTAATGTAACTTTATTCAGAAGGTTTCATTGTGATCACTCACAAATGCATTTGATTAATCACAATAAAAACTACTCATAAAAAGGTGAGTGGATAGTACTCCTTGCTTCCAGCATGCAAAATATCAAAACATGTCCTGTTACAACACATACAAGCTGACTAATACCCAAAGTGACAGCTGAGATGTTGGGTGCCAGGTTTGGGAATTCAAGCTTCCCACATCCTCAGTCTGACTGTGTCAAAGGACATGTTCCAGCTACAGCACATGAGTATCAAGCTCAGCATGACCCAGCCATAAGCTGTTTTTACAAATGATAATTCTCATTGCTATTTTAACCATGAGCCGATTAAGGCAACAACCACCAAAGAAACAAATATGTATATCAGTAAAATATAGCTATAATTAAAAATTAAAAATTAGAGCAGTATGATAATTGTGACGTGACGTATATCAACAGTATTTACAGAATACAAAAAATAAGACATTGGCAATGAAATGTTTCATCACAATTTGAAAGCTGTGTTTATATAAATGTAAACAAGGCTTGGTAATATAACAACCTCGTACTAATGAACCGCTTCATATATATATATATGTATGTATGTGGCGGTGTCAAGAAGTATGCAAGACAAGGTTTCAAGGCTAAACTTTTTATTTGTTTTAGCTTCAATTACTGCTTAACAAAGCTGCTGTCAGCCACAGCTCACGCTTCTACTTGTCGGCTCTTTCTTCTCTTTAGCTCTTTTTCTTCGTTCTGTTCTCCTTCTTTCAGTCCGACCCTGGTATCCAGCTTCCACTCCCTTTTATAGGGGAGCTGGAGGGAAGCAGTGCCCGCTCCAGCCAATCCGGTGCTAGATACCTCACCAGGCTGGAGTCCCAGGCTGGAAAGTCACAGGCTGGCAGCTGTGGGGAAATTCCCCAGCCCAGAGATCCATAGAACCTTCTAAAAGGGAGGAGTCAGGGCCCCAGCCTGACTGCGGGTAACCTCACTCTGTGGAAAAGTGTGTTCCTCCGTTCACTCCAGCACGCTGACCACCGCCCCGATCCGTGGGGCACCCACTTCCTGGTTGGTGACAATCAGTCAGCGTGCTGGCCCCGCCCCTCTCTCCAGCCTGCCTCGGGACCCACCGTTACTAATAGATAGATAGATAGATAGATAGATAGATAGATAGATAGATAGATAGATAGTGGGTGCCATGTGCAAATCTTGCATTTTTTCCCCAGATTTATAAATGTTGTTGTGGAAGGGTGCTGGGCAATTCACTGACACACGGGAGACAGAACTGTAGTTGAAACGCCACTCCGACGCACTGATTTATTTTGGCCTGCAGAGGGTGCTATTGTCCGTGGCCTGAATTCCGGCAATGGTAATCAGGACCACATAGTTACCAACACAGGTATACAGTCAGGTTGATGCTGGTGCACTCGCAGGTACTCAAAATAATAATGAAAACAAAAGACGAAATGAAAAGTGAAAATAAAACACAGTAATAAAACCACAAAATAAAGGTGCTGCTTACGTAGTGCCCCCACTGCCGCAAAGCCGGTCAGCTCGGGTTTCCGTCCTACGCTCGGTTATACACTATACACTGGGGTGGCCAAAGTTCCCCTTTTAGTTACACACGTTCCCTCAGGTACATAACAAGTTATTTTATTTATTATTTTCTTTCTCTGAACTGGCTGTCTTCCTCAGCCGTGCTTGCCTGTTTTGTTCTCTCGCTCCAACCACAGGTGTTTGTTTACACTGGCCTTCTCAGCCAGCGTCTCTGGGTATTCCCAATCATGGCCACCCGAATGCACAACCAAGCGCAGTACTTATGGGCCGAGCAATCCCCCAAGGCCCGCCTCTCAGCCACTCAGAGAGAGTTAAAGCTAACAGACCCCTTCCCCACCTCTCCGTGTCACCGCCATGACTGACAGGTGGATCTTACGAGGCTGCTGCCCTCTTCCTGCAGAACCATGCATGCGCAGGATAGTCAGCACAGATCTCCCCTGTTACAGTTGTGAAAATATATATATATATTTTAAATGTCTGTTAAGAGATTTAAGATTTAGTTACATATTTTGCTAAATGTTCAATCGTTTTAGAGATTTAGCTGGCCAGTTAAATATTTAGCTAAATGTTAAATCTAGTTAAGAGATTTAAGATTTAGTTACATATTTAGCTAAATGTTAAAACTTTTTAGAGATTTAAGATTTAGTGAAATATTTAGCTAAATGTTAAATCTTTTTAGAGATTTAAGATTCAATGAAATATTTAATTTCACAAAATCCAGATTTATTTGCGAACAGCTAAATCTTGAATCTCAAAATGAATATTTAATAAAACATATAAATTTATTTTTAAAATAAAGATTTATCATTTAAATTTTGAAAAGTTGCTAAATATTTTAAGATTTATAAATTATATCTGAATGCACACATTTAAAAAAAAAGTTATTTTCACAACATTTATAAATCTTGGGGAAAAAATACAAGATTTAAGTTAAATCTGAAAAAAAAATATTAACGCTTGTTTTTACAGATGGCACCCCATATATATGAGTGTATATACGTATATAGTATTTGTTTATTTAGCAGGTGCCTTTATCCAAGGCAACTTACACAGACTAGGGTGTGTGAACTATGCATCAGCTGCAGAGTCACTTACAACTACGTCTCACCCAAAAGACAGAGAACAAGGAGGTTAAGTGACTTGCTCAGGGTCACACAACGAGTAAGTGGCTGAGGTGAGATTTGAACTGGGGATTTCCTGGTTACAAGCCCTTTTCTAGAACCACTGGACCACACATTGTATTGTCATGAACCTAGTAGGAAGAAAATTAACAGAAATTAGTACAGCTGCGTCTGCTGGGGAGATTTAAAAATAAAAGGGCAGATGGTTTTCGGAGACCAGAAAGAATGGATCAGAGATCACAAACCAGAAAGAGAAGAAGGAGAATTAAGGAAGGATAGCAGGATGAGAGTACGGAGCAACACAGTGACAAAGCCAGCAAATTGAAGCAGCCGGCAGAAGATGACCAGAGTGCAGGTCTGAGTACAGAAAACATATAGAGATTTATGTTTTAGGAATAAATGTCGTGCTGTCTTTGTGTTAACCACTACCGTCAGGGACACGCTGCAGATTGGTGTGTATGTGTATTTTGTGTATAGCTGCCTGCTTGCATTCCCTGTGTCTCAGATTTTTGCTTTAACTATTTTTTTTTATTATTTTTGTTGCATGCTTTTATCATTATTTTCATTTACTGGGAATTGTGCTTTTAGAAATTTGACTTTTTTGCTGGACTATTTTTTTGTGTTGGTCCTGTCTATCATTTCATCACCTATCTACTTCGGAGAAGACATCATCCCCCAAGGAACAGAGAGAGGATACTGTTAGATGCGAGAGACCCTGTTCCTTCAGAGAGGTGTGGCTTGGATGCGCTGATCGTCCAGTATTGAGAAGTACAGTATTTTACTGGGACACCAGGCCACAGACCGTGGTGTAAGGTGGTCCCCCATGTGTAGAGGTGGGATTTTAAAACTACTGTATATTCATACCTTATTATTATTTTATTATTAATTTCTTAGCAGACGCCCATACCCAGGGTGACTTACAGCTCTATACAAAAAATACATATCAAGAATTACAGTACAATTAGGGCAACATACAAAATACAATGACTTCAGTCCTAATAAGTGCAATCACAAAACACAGTATGATTTGATATCAGGGTGTAGGGAGAGATGAAGGTCTGGAGGTAGCTAGGTGCTGTCTGGTCAAGGCATCGGTAGGTGAGTACAAGACTCTTGAACTGGATGTGAGCGGTGATCGGGAACCAGTGGAGTGAGCGGAGAGTGGGAGAAGCGAGGCTGAGAGAACACCAGGTGAGCAGTGGAGTTCTGGATGAGCTGGAGTGGATGGGTGGCGGACGCAGGGAGGCCGGTCAGGAGGAAGTTGCAGTAGTCTAGGCGGGAGAGTACCAGGGCCTGGACAAGCAGTTGCATGGAGTAGTTGGTGAGGAAGGGTCGGATTCTTTGTATGTTGTTCAGGAAGAAACGGCAGGTGTGTGCTAGAGTGGAGATGTGCTCCAAGGTTCTTGGCTGAGGAGGATGGAGAGAGCGTGGTAGATTTCAGAGGAATGGAAATAGAGAGACCACAGTAGGGGGAAGATGAGGAGGGGAAGAAAAGGAGGTTCAGATTTAGAGAGGTTGAGTTTGAGGTGATGCAAGTGCATCCAGCAGGCGATAGCAGACAGACAGGTAGAGATATGGGAGGGGATGGTGGGGTCAGAGGGGGGGAAGAAGAGGAAGATCTGAACATAATCAGCATAGAAATGATATGAGAAACCATAGGATGCGATGAGGTGTCTCAGGGAGTTGGTGTAGAGAGAGAACAGGAGAGGATCCTTGGGGGACTTGGGGTTGTTACCTGGTTTGTGCGGTCGGAGAAGTAGGAGGAGAACCAGGCCAGAGCAGTGCCAGATATTCCCTGGTCTGTGAGAGAGGATAGGAGAATAGAGTGATTGACAGTGTCAAAGGCAGCAGAGAGATCGAGGAGAATTAGGACAGATGAGAAAGAGGAAGCACGGGAGAAGTTTAGCGAGTTAGTGACAGACAGGAGTCTGTGGAGTGAGCAGAGCGGAAACCAGATTAGGGAGGGTCGAGCAGAGAGTGGTTAGACAGGAAAGCAGAGAGCTGGCGGTGTACTGCCCGCTCGAGGGTTTTAGAGAGGAAGAGTAAGAGGGAGACAGGAGAGTAGTTCTGATGGAGGTGGGATTGAGGGTAGGTTTTATGAGGAGGGGGGTGATATAGGCTTGTTTGAAGGCAGAGGGAAAGAGACCAGAGAGGAGAGAGGTATTGAGAAGGGAGGAGATGAAGGGGAGTAGAGCAGGAGCAGCAGCTTGAAAGAGGTGAGTGGGGAGGAGGTCCAGGGCGCATGTTGTGGATTTGTGGCCCTGGAGGAGGGAGGAGAGGTCAGAGTCTGAGAGGGGAGAGAAGGAGGAGAAGGAGGGAGAGTTAGTAGGGGAAACAGAGGAGGTTGGGGTTGGGGTTGGAGCTTGAGGGTGGGGGGGAGAGAGGTGTTAAAGAGTTGGCGGATATCAGAGATTTTAGATAAGAAGAAAGGCAAGAAGATAGAGGAGGGAGGAGGGGGCTTGAGGAGGGAGGAGAAGGTTTAGTTTCCAGGGGCTGTTAGTGGAGGATTGGATAATAGATTGGAAAGAGAGTAGAGGAGAAGGAGGAGAGGAGGGAGTGGTAAAGGTCTAGGGCAGCAGGGAGTTTGGTTCTCTTCCATTTCTTTTCAGTAGTGCAGTTTGGTTCTTGCTGAGCGGAGCACAGAGGAGAACCAGGGTTGGGGAGGAGAGGGACAGGCAGGTCGGGAGGTGAGGGGAGTAGAGGGAGGAGGTGAGGGTGGAGGTAGCAGCAGTCTACAGAGAGTTGGGAGAAGGAGTCGATAGTGAGGGAGGTGAGAGAGCGGTGGAGGCAAGGACAGAGGGGGACAGAGAGCGGAGGTTACTGCGTGAGGTGACAGTGAGGGTAGGTGGAGTAGGGAGAGAGGGGAGAGACAGGGAAAAAGAGATGACAGTGATCAGAGGGGTGACAGAGAGGGTTGAGGGGCAGCAGGCACTGGAGACGGTGAGGTCCAGTTGATGGCCAGCTTTGTAGAACACTGGAGTAGATTTGAAATGATGAAGTACCTACCAGGAAGCAGCAACAGCTTAATGTACAGTGTTGTCTTTGAGATGTCTTAATCAGAAATAGGAGGACAGTGATAATATTACTAGTGCCAAGTAGTTGAAAGTAAATGGATTTTAAAACCTCGGTTAGCTTGTTTAACTAAATGAAATGAAAATATATCAGAAATGGTCTCTACAATAGAGTAGATTCACCAGGTTAGGGCAGCAGTATATATTTCTGGCAACTGACACTTGAAAAAAATAATTTTGAATAGGGACCCCAGCTGAAAACCAAGGAAGAGGCAAACTGCAAACAATAAAACAGTACAAATAAACTGAATTGCAGTGAATTTAAATGGTTAAGTATAACAAAATCTGTAAGTACCCTAAGGTCTGTTTCTCTCCTCAAAAGTCAAAGACCACTTTTACGAACAATGCATTCAAAGTAAACACCTGCATTCAAGTAGAGGCTGTATGCAGTATATTGTCTAACTATCACAAGGCCTGTTTCACTGCAACAGTGAAAGAACATTTGTCTATACAATAAATATGTAAATATGTTTTTGTTTTTTGACATGTTGGCAAGAAGGTTTCAAGGGGCGAGGAAGCTTATCCCAAAATCTAAAACTACCTTGTAATAAAAACTTTTACCGCCAGTCTTCTTACCAATAAATTATCCTACCTGTACAGATGGCTTAACTATGCAAACACACTTAATTATAATGGTAAGTAGTCATTTTGAATTACACATGTCATAATACACTGAGACTAGAACCAGTAGGAAATCTTAGCAGCCTTTTTGGCTTTATTACAAGTACTGCCAGTGAAAAAAATCCCCAAAAGACATGCTGTTTGTAGTTTAACATCAGGGCTAAATAAATAACTAGATTATTATTATTATTTCTTAGCAGACACCCTTATCCAGGGCGACTTACAATTGTTACAAGATATCACATATACATTATTTCACATTATACAGATATCACATTATTTTACATACAATTACCCATTTATACAGTTGGGTTTTTACTGGAGCAATCTAGGTAAAGTACCTTGCTCAAGGGTACAACAGCAGTGTCCCCCACCTGGGATTGAACCCACGACCCTCCAGTCAAGAGTCCAGAGCCCTAACCACTACTCCACACTGCTGCCCTGATTGTATTGGCCTTTAGTTTAGAGAAAGTGAAATGGGTAGTTGTATTAAGAAATAATTTTATGCAGATAGTGACAACACCAATCTGTAAGTACCAGTAAAAGTCATCCTGCTTTTAATCTCTACATCATAATATAAACAAACCCAGATTATGTTCTGTAAAACTGGCAGCAGTCTTTATGGAGTTTCCTATTACCAGTACAAACTCTACTGCCAGTAAGAAGCCCCAAATAACTGCTGCCAGGGTTGAAGAAAGAAAATTACCTATATTGTATTGACTTTAAGTTTAGAGAAAGTGAAATTGGTGGTAATATTAAAAATTCGTTTTGTTCAGCAGTGGAATCAGCTGCCTAAATTGTCAGTAAAAAATACTGGTAGTAACATTTGCCTTTATGTAAATATCAACAAGATGCAAGTTATGTTACAGTTTTTATTACAGTAACCTAGTTTCATGCTAATTACTTCATAACAAGATGCAGTAATTGTTTTTCCTGAGATACTATAATGAGACGAGCATTATACAGTTTTATACAGCGATCGGTCTGTTACTTCCTAGTAGGCAGGGAGGATAAATAGCGGATCAGTGACGTCACCGAATGCTTTGGTCTCTCCAGTTGGAGCCGCGCTGCAGAGATCCGAAAGAACCAGCTAGCATAGCAGTACAGCAGGCAGCGAAGGGCAGAGAAGAAACCAGAACGTAAAAAACTTTGGGAGGAGAAAAGAAAATAATGCGCAACTGTATTTGAACAGTTTCCAAGGCTAGGGGGAGAGGGCGGCGACTACCAGTAGCTCTAACAATCTGTATTATTATTTTGTATTATGTCGCTACACGTAGACGACGATAATAGATGGGTGCCGACCCACGTCCAGGTGACAGTTTTACGGGCTAAGGGCTTGAGGGCGAAAGGCAAACATGGAACCAGCGATGTGTACACCATCATCCAGGTTGGGAAGGAGAAATTCTCCACCTCTGTGGTTGAAAAGACGACTTCTCCCGAATGGAAAGAGGAATGCTCGTTTGAGCTGCTCCCGGGGGTGCTGGAGGCAGACTGCAGGTCCGCTTATCCCCCAGGGAGCAGCGATCTGGTCCTAATCGTGATGCATAGGTCGTTGATTGGGCTGGATAACTTTTTGGGGCAAGCTATTATTCCGCTGGATAAAATATTTCAGGAGAAGAGCTCGCGGAATAACGGGTAAGTTATTTTCAATTTTAGGCTTTAAAGTTTTTTGTGTGTGGGAGGGAAGTTTTCACATCATCATGTGCTCCGGACTCGTTTATTTTCTTGGCAGTGTGGAATCTGAACTGTAACATTGTTTGCACGGTTCATCCCTACACAGCACAGACAGAGTTTTATTTGAATGACATCACAAGTTGAATTAAATAAAAAAAAATACGTTATAAAACGTTACGATTCATTTTTGGGTGTGTTTTTTAGATGCAAACATGTACTTTAGTTCACTTACTACTATGCTGTGTTTAAGTGCCCATTTAAAGATGCAGAGCGTGAATTCAAGTGATGCAGTATTGCCTGCGCACTACTCAAATAATAGAGAATTTTTAATTACTTTAATATTTCATTACATCCAATTTTGTTTTTAAATTATGTATTTTAAATAACAATAAAGCAGAGGGTGTAAGCCTAGAGGTTTGCTTCAGGTATAATTTGATCAAGGCTGATAGAGTTAGCAGTCCATAGGTTTTGTTGTAAACATACTTGAAACATGTTCAGGCAAAAATACGAAAATCCTTAAAGATGTAATGGTTCAGACAGATATGTGCATAACTAACTGAGGGAAACCTTAATGACAGCAGTGTTTGCTGAGGCCTTGTTAGAACAAGATCCTACATGCCTTAGTTCTGAGGAAAAGGCCTAAATTAGAATGCACTTAAACCTGTCCAATAATGCCTGTGTCCTGGAATGTCCTAGTACGCAACACCATTTTGAGGTGTGAGACGGGTGTAAATTATGATCTCCTGCCGCTGCAAGTAGCAGCAAGGGACAGGGATGACACACCCTCCAACAGTAACAATTTGGCCGGTATACCGTCTGTCTTACTTTGGTACCGGTATAGTGTGGTACATTTCATTTGTCAGAATGTGGTACACGTACCAAAACCTGACCTGGGTGTTTTGCGATTGTCAAAAAGAAGCACATTTACCGTTAATTATACATAATATTTTTGCAAACTTAAACTGGAATCTCTTATAAGAAAAAAACAATTCACTACAAAATGAGAAGTCACCGCAAAGTTGCACAAATAAAAACAATTGTACAAGACCCAATGTATTGCAGATGATAAATGTACCAGCATAACGTACCAGATTTGAATGGACGTTTCCCTACATTTTAGAGGAAGTTGTCTAGGCTGAGAGCTAGCGTTATGCAGTGAGTACCTCTTTAACGCGTACCTGAAAATAACACTACATAGGATCCTCTACCGAATTTTAAAATCCATTCTGTCCCGAGTACAGTGAGTATGCTTTGTTGTGATCCTATCAAAAAGCATACGTATTTTAAAACAAACTTCTTGTTCTTATATTAAATGTATAGTCCTGTCAAAAAAACAAACCTTAGAATATAAGAAAGTTTACAAACAAGAGGAGGCCATTTGGCCCATCTTGCTCTTTTGGTTGTTAGTAACTTGTTGATCCCAGAATCTCATCAAGCAGCTTCTTGAAGGATCCCAGGGTGTCAGCTTCAACAACATTACTGGGGAGTTGGTTCCAGACTCCCACAATTTGCTGTGTAAAAAAGTGCCTCCTATTTTCTGTTCTGAATGCCCCTTTATCTAATCTCCATTTGTGACCCCTGGTCCTTGTTTCTTTTTTTCAGGTCAAAAACGTCCCTTGGGTCGACATTGTCAATAACTTTTAGAATTATGAATGCTTGAATCAGATCGCTGTGTAGTCTGAAAGACTGAATAGATTCTGGTTGCTCTTCTTTGCACTCTTTCTAGAGCAGCAATATCCTCTTTGTAGCGAGGTGATCAGAACTGAACACAGTATTCTAGGTGAGGTCTTACTAATGCATTGTAAAGTTTTAACATTACTTCCCTTGATTTTAAATGTATTATTTATTTATTTATTTATTTCTTAGCAGACGCCCTATATCGGAGCATTTTGTTGGCCTTTTTTTATAGCTTCCCCACATTGTCTAGATGAAGACATTTCTGAGTCAACATAAACTCCTAGGTCTTTTTCATAGATTCCTTCTTCAATTTCAGTACCTCCCATATGGTATTTATAATTCACATTTTTATTGCCTGTGTGCAGTACCTTACACATTTCTCTATTAAATGTCATTGCCATGTGTCTGCCCAGTTCTGAATGCTGTCTAGATCATTTTGAATGACCTTTACTGCTGCAACAGTGTTTGTCAGTCCTCCTATTTTTGTGTCATCTGCAAATTTAACAAGTTTCCTTACTGTACCAGAATCTAAGTCCTTAATGTAGATTAGGAATAGCAGAGGACCTAATACTGATCCCTGTGGTACACCACTGGTTTCCTCGCTCCATTTTGAGGTTTCTCCTCTAATCAGTATTTCTGTTTTCTATATGTAATCCCTACTGTGTTCAGTTTGAGAAATAATCTTTTATGTGGGAATTTGTCAAAAACTTTCTGGAAATCTAAATAAACCATGTCATATGCTTTGCTGTTATCCATTGTCGATGTTGCATCCTTAAAAAAGTCAAGCAGGTTAGTTAGACACAATCTCCCTTTCCTAAAACCATGCTGACGGTGTCCCAGGATACTGTTACCATGTAGGTAATTTTCCATTTTGGATCTTATTATAGTTTATATAAGTTTCCATATAGAAGTCAGGCTTATTGGTCTGTAATTACCTGGTTCGGTTTTGTCTCCCTTTTTGTGGATCAGTATTACATTTGCAATTCTCCAGTCTGTCGGTACAACCCCTGTCTCAAGAGACTGTTGCATGATCTTGGTTAGCGGTTTGTAAATAACATCTTTCATTTCTTTGAGTACTATTGGGAGAATCTCATCCGGTCCAGGGGATTTGTTTATTTTAAGAGCTCCTAGTCCCTTTAACACTTCTGCCTCTGTTATGCTAAAGTTATTTAAAACTGGATAGGAACAGATCGACATGTGGGGCATGTTGTCCGTATCCTTCTTTGTAAAAACTTCTGAAAAGTAATCATTTTATATATTTGCTATTTTTTTCTCATCGTCTATGATTTTGCCATTTGTATCTCTTAGACATTTTACCTCCTCCTTGAATGTTCTCTTGCTGTTATAATATTGGAAAAACTTAATGAACCTTACTAAATCACAATAAAGATAAATACAGCCATTACTTTGATAAACTAAATCCCCTCCATAAAATAAGCACTGATCAATTCTGAAAAATATAGTACTGCATTCCTTCCTGTAGCTGTATTGTTTTTTTAATGGGTTGTTTTTTATTGTTTAAACAACTACCTTAAATTTGCTCTAACCTTGTAATAATAATGATAACTAGAACTGCCAGGCAGTTTTACGGCTTCCAAGTTAGTACCAGTTGGATATTTTGGCAAGCTGTAGCATTGCAGCACAAGTGTCAGCAACAGATCAGTTTTATAGAGCAGTTTCAATTCAAAATAGTGCATTAGTTCATTATCTCACGATACTTTTTAACTTTAAACACCATAGTAACCATGACCCTAGCTACACACTGTAAGGAGTTACAAGTTAGTTTTACATTTTAACTTAAGGAGAAGTCAAAGGTTGCAGGCAAGGTCATTTTTGGATGGAGCACGTATGGTTTCCTATATGTGTTCCATAGTAACCATTAACCTATCTGCACTGTAAGGAGTTATAAGCTAGTTTTACATTTGTCCGAAGATTTGGAAAGGCTTTTAAAGAAATTTCAGGTGGCCATATTGGTTTATTCACAAACACCATTTTTGAAAAAGTCGATTGTTTTGACACAGGAATGATGCTTGTCAACTTTCGAGTTAATCAAATAAACAATTTTTCAACTGAAGTGGTTTTAAATTTAAGAACGAAACGTAGGTCTGGCCACCATCTTGTTTTACAAAAGAACACCATTTTGCCATATCTGAATTCTATTGTCCCCATGATGATGCCTATCAAGTTAAGAGTTAGTTGGTTAAATGGACGTCTGTACCGTGTGATTATGACATCATGCAGCATAATCTTGGACTATCCCTCAACAAATATACCAACTTTCAGCACTCTGCAATAAGTAGGTTTCGAAAGACACATTTTTACATTTAGGCAAAATGTTTTTTTTCAATCCAATATGGTGGCCAAACCATGTGACCTACAACATATGTTCAATAACAATAGGCTTCCCAGCCCTATGGGCCTGGAAGCCTAATAATAAACACAGCAATAACAATAAGTTTCCCAGCCTATGGCCTGGCAGCCTAAAAAATAATACAATAAAATCTTTACCATAACAACAGGTTTTCCAAGCCAGCTTGGAAGCCTAATAAAAATCTTTACAATAACAATAGGCTTCCCCTGCCATTCTGGCTTGGAAGCCTAATAATAATATCACCAATATAGTGTACCTATTTTCATCTGTCAAATGTTGGAGGGTATGCACTGAGCAGGGTTGTGTTCTGACAGAGCTACCTTTGGGGAATGTAAACAAGCTGTAAACCCACAAGACCTTCCCAGAAGGCTTGTCCAGACACGGGTACGTGAAGCAAGCAGAGAGAGCAGTCAACCCAGAATTCACTTTCAGTGTAAACGAAAGTGTAAAAACAATCCCGTCTTGGTGCTGTGGATCTTGTGATGATGACACAGCGCTACTCTGGTCCTTCAGAGCTTGCCAGCTGGTATCTCTGCAGGTGGAGAGTATGGATCTCTGACCTTTTCAAGGACTTTGTGCTGTGTGGCAGTGTGATGTCGACTGGGGTCAGTGGTGCTATAAACACCTACAAGGGGTTGAATACTGTATTAGGCATTCAAAGAAATAACCATGGTGTTAACATCAATCCCCCAGTGTGAAGAGAGCTGTAAATATGTCAATGCAAACAAGTCTGCCTTTGTTTTGAAATGTGTTTCCGCTCAAATGCCGTGCAACATCTGCGGTTGTTGTCAATGAGGGTATTGATTTCAGACTGTTCACCTTCAGGGTACTGTTCACCTTCAGGGTACTGCAGCCCAGGGGTACCACCACCCCAGTAGGCAGTAGGCAGTAGGCAGTAGGCTTTAGGCTTTCATTCTCTTCTCCAAGTCACATGGTATGCTAAAGAGCTTAGTGTGAATTACGTCAGACTCGTGTTAAAGTCATGGTCAAAAGATTAAAAATCAATGTGAACACCCTAGAAGGTAAAGCAAGCTTAAATATAGAAATTAAAAAATATATATAATAATAATTGACAATCTCACTGTTGATCATCTTGTCTGTAAATTCATACTGTTTATATTTGTTAGAAATACATGTTTTGCATGATCTGGTTCAGCTGCATCATGGTCAAATTAAAGCCAGTTTTGTGCTCTACAAATATCAAACATCTGAAGTTAATACTTTTGACAATATTTGTGTTAAAATATAGGGCCTATAGTCAGAGTCATGATTGTGATAGTTCAGCTGCTTTCTGTGACTTCAGTTTGCTGCCACTGTGAGAAGCTCATTTTAATAGAATACTGCTAATTGCAAGTATGATCAGTGCTGTGTTGGAATTGATTAAAAGGGAACAGGAATTGACCCCAACCCTGCATACTGTACCTATGTCCCCTACTTTTTGGAAGCAATGAGAGGTACTGCCAACAATACTGCCAAGAATGAAGGAACATAGTTTTGAATTGTATACGTGTATTAAGTGAAGTTTGAATAATGGGGTCGTTACAGGGTTGTGATGAGGAACTCTAGATTGTGATGTACAGTGCAGTATTACGCTCCAGTGCTGCATTCAGTACCAGGAGCAGCATAGTTACCCATTTGAGTTTCCCATTGATCATGCCTTCAAATTGCATTTCTGAAGTTTGGGAAGAAGCCATATTTCTTCACTGTAAGGTTTTAGGATTTATAAGTTATGAAAGGGGCCATATTGCAGTATACGTTTATGCAGGTATTTAGGTTGTTTATTACTTGGAGAATATTAAACACAGAGAGAAGGGAGCTGTTGGGCAGCTTAATATTGACTACATTATACAGTATTGGTACATACTATAGTTTCAGCTCATGCTGGAACCAAACCAAAGCCACCAATTGGATAAAGGTGACCTTGTACGTCAATAGCAGAAGAAATTGCAAGCTGATTAGCTGAAAAAAGGGTCTATATTTTTGTCATTGCTGTTTTGGCAATAAACTTTCTTTCAAAAAAATGCTTTTTTAATTGATGGTACTCTGAGGTTATATTATCATTGAAAACACAAAATTGAACTAGGCCTAACTTTTTCCTACCATTTCCTTTTTGCATATTAAGAGGGGAAAATAAAAATCCTTTAAAATGTTGTTGACTGCAATGTGATAAACAAGCATGGCAATCAACGTTCCGCCTCGAATATCCATTTGGCAGGAAGTTGAGTCAGTTCAGGTGCGTTGTGGAGGCTGTAGCCACTTAACAGGCACTTGTATACTGGTGCTGGCAGGGTAAGTATGTAAAGAAAAATACATCCAGTCAATCTTTGCTTGAAACAAGGATACTTTGTGACGGGTAATGCGGCTTTTACTAAAACCATTGTCTCGTGCATCTGTGTTCTACAGAACAAGGCACAAGTGTGTGAATAATCCTGAACTTTGATTTCTACTGCAAGCAACAAGAAGCAATGCACACAAGTCGGGTACTTATCAACTCTTAAGCTAGGATACTCTATAGCCAGATCATTGTTTTTTTGCTCCTGAAGAGGAGTATACTACCTGGTTGCCTGTTTTTTTCATGCATGTTGACTCCTGCATAGCAATAAAAAGAAAGGGCTGTAGTCTGCTTTGAGGGGTAGCCTGCAGACAAGGCAGCTTGGCTGTAATGCTGAACATGGATCTGCTTGTCTCTCTGAATGTTTACGTAAAGAGACAATTACACCTAATTGGATTCTTGATTCCGGTTGCACTCTGCTCTTAGCTTGTTCATATACGCAATGCTGTAAAGCTCTTGAGTAGCTTTCCTGGCTTCTCCATTTCCTCAAGGAAACCTTGATGATAAATTCCTATATGCATTTCATCAGCACCGGTAGAAACGTGTTGAGGCTCTGTATGTTTAGAGAGTGGAAAACTTAACTGCGGCCAAGGCAAACATGCATCAGTATCTAGTCAATATCTCTGGGAATCGTGTTTCAGAGCAGGCAGAGTGTTCTACCTAAACCCCATGCCAGCAAAGCAGTGGACTCCACTTTCATAGCTTGAGTGCCCAATCTTCACAGTTTTTCTGTTTGCTCATGATCAGCAGTAAAGCAAACCAGTGCACACACACACACTGTACAGAGTGTCTGCATAGTCGTGTAAATTTAAATGTATATTTACATTAAAAATAAATTGAATAAACCCAGATACAATCAAAGATGAAAGGAAGCAAGAGTTTGGAGAAATAGTTTTGAATTTCAGGGCAGTTTTTGTGTTCACTATGTAGTGTGAGACAGACAGATGCTGTCACTGAATGGGTCCAGATTTTGCACGAACATCCTACAAAGATCAAAAGCAATGTTTTGACTGAGAGGCCATGATCAGGTTTATTGAGGAAGAAACTGGAGGAAAGAAATCGCTAGTTCTGAGTCCTACCTTATCTTAATATGCAAAAATAGTCACATACGTAGATATTTTGTAAATAATGCATTGGGATTGAACCCTACAGACTGTCTCTATTGTATTGTACATTGGCCACTGAGTATTTTTTTTTAAATTTATTTTTAAACAAATGCCAAAAATGACCCAAGCAAACCAACTTAACAAATAAAAGCATCTTTTTTGTTAGTCTTTACGATACACCCAAGTTAACAAAATAAGAGGAACAACCACCAAAGAGTTATTTATTGGTACTGTACCTACAGTAGTTGGACTGTAATTAAAAACATTATGCTCTGCTGTCATCTGTCATATGCTTCATTTTCACTCCCACCCAAATTGTTTAAGTTCGAAATACGCAATCCCAATACAAAAAGCAGAACACATTATCTATATACAAGCAAACAGTTACTGATGTAACTTTTAAGAAAGCATATAGCTTTGTCATGATGCAATATAACTGGCTTTTCTGTTTTATTTCCTGATACAGCAGGCCCGTGTAACTTTATTTGTCTGCTGCAAACGCAGTAAAGAAATTATTTCAGATACAGCAAGTTTAGGCTTGTAATTTAGTTTTTAAAAGGCTAATATGTTTTTTTTTTTTTTTTATCTTGTTTATTACCATAGCAACAAGTGCTGACCTTGGATAGCAGTTCTGTGTTGGTTTTCAATTTAAGATTAGGGTCTGGCTGAATTTTCCAAGACTAGAACCATGGTTCTCTAGCTCCACATTTGGTACTGAGGTGGTTAAATATTCAGAGATCACAGCATGCAATTAACTGCTGGTAATTAGTATAGATCTTAGAGGCTTGACTGTATTGAGTGTTTTATTGGGGCAACACATCAACAAATAACTTTGACATTGTTGTGGAATCAGCAGTGCAACTTAACTGACTTTCATTTTCATCTAAATACCCGGCTAGATCGCGTGACATGTCATGAGCTGGACCGATCTGTTGGTTGTTTTAAAATGCAGTAGTACTGTACATGCGGAAAATAAATATGGTAAAAAGAACTTTGACAAACACCTGTTTACTCGGTTTCTTTTAGCATTACAACATAGTATCACAATCTGGTTTTTATAGTTTGATTGCAGGCTTGAAAAGGGCGTGGTAGTGGGTTCCCAACTACTGTAGTTGGTGCATCACTAATCCAGACTCAGATACCCACAATCATCTAGTTTGAATTCGGTAACGTAGTGAGCATGCTGTATTGAGAAGTATGTACAGTGTAATGCAGGGCATATGAACCTCCTTCGCTGGTCCAGGAGTGATTTATTAGGTCCTGTTTGTTTCTCTAATGAAACTGTCAGGAGAGGTACAAGTGATGTTGACACCTGCCTTGGTGGTGGTGATGTTGGGGAGATCGAGTATATGGGTTTAAAATGGAGGAGGGCTGTCCTGCTGCTGTTTGTCTGCCTCATCGACGGTCTACTCATGGGTGGTATTTTACATATTCTTTCATAGCACTGTTTTGTAGGAAATTCAGATTTGCTTAAATGCAACCTGTTATGGTGCAACACCCACAGCTTCTGCCATGGCTTGCATTTCCGCTGTGGCAATCTACAGCATCTGTGTTTGTATAGCTGTTTACTTGTATCCTACATCATTATGCAAGACTACAGTAGGGCGCTAGCTTACAAGTTACATTTAAGTTTTTAATGTCTGAATAAGTTCTGAATGGGACAGTTGAAGGAAACAGCTATGCTGTTTTATAAAAGGAGAAATGGTTTTAGCTCAATTCAAGCATGAGCTGCCAAAAATTGAAAGTGAATGGGAACCGGCACCTCCATCATCAATGTAATTCTTTAGCTTGGGCTTTGACATTCTTCCAAGTTTTAAATAAATCTTATTTTAGCATTGAACAAAGGTTTAAAATGTTTACACAAAGGATATATCACTATTTACCCTGGACTCCTTGTCTCTGTTTGCTAAGCATATTTCTTTATTTTAACGGTGACAAGAATACTCTTCACAAATGCATATAACATCTCTTCGCTTGAAGAAACTCTTTTGGTTTTGTTCTGCTGGTTGTGGTGGTTGTGGTGGGAGTTCTACCTCTGAAATAGTAGGATTTTTGACAATTAAGGTAGAGAACAAGTCGACAAAGCTGCACCATTTAATGGAATTGCAAACTTTTATCACATTAACTGAAGTGTAAGTGCCATATAAGTTACTTAAATACTGTAAGAAAACTGCATACCCTGAAAAAATGTGTCGACAATAAATGCTTACAGCTATAACCAAGAAAAAACTTTGAGGTACATTATGTGACTTCATTAGGGGTCTACTGTAAGGTAGTTGTACATTTTTCCAGGGTTGTAATTTTTGTCAACTTGTATTTGTTGCAATTCATCCAGGAAAGGATTGGAATGCCAGGGTCAGCAACCTATCCCTCAGGAGAGGTTTCTAATAGCCTAGCTCTTAGGCATGCACAAACACATGTAAAAGCAATTTTTATGGGAAAACATAATCCACAGGACTGTGAACTATCAACCTATTGTTTAGTTACAGCATGTTAAAAATCAGTTTTACCGAGTTTAATTAATAGCAGGCTAGTAATTTATGTGCAGAGGGCCATTTGCAAAATAGTCTTTACATTTTTCAGATCAATTTGTCTGCCAGCATGCAGTATGTTTGTTTTTTTAAATGTGTTTTTTAATATACATTGTCTGCCCTGAGTCAGGCTGTGAATAGAAAATGATTAAGACAACTATGGCAATTGTTTCAGATCACTGACCAAAGTAGCTGGGGCTCAGTTCGTATTGCAAGCCAGCTTGAAACATGATGACAGTGCTGTTTCTCTTAGGTAATCCTACTGTCATTTATGTATTATAAGACATAGATTAAATAGAGTTTGCGGATTCTATGTGCGATACACCATTTGTTCAAGGACAAAGAGAAACCAGGCACTGTGGACTAGGGGCTGTCAAGTGTGATGGTGCATCTTTAAACCACTATTACTGTGTCTGAGCCTATTGAATTGATAACAGAGAAAGTGGATTGGAAAACCTATGCAGAGACCCTGTGGGGAAGCTTGCACTGGGACTATCGAATTGCTTGGCTGCACATTATTGATTCTGGTTTGGAAGTTTTTTGGAGGGATCTATATCTTGTAGGTGTGGATTTCTTGGCAATAGTGGTAAATGGCCAGAAGTATTATTCTCTTTTTGAATTTTTTAGCTCTGCCTTTAAGAATTGCTTCATACTTTTTTTTCCTGGTTAAACACTGAGAGGGTAGACTTTACAATCCTTTACTAGATAACCTGATTACAAAAAAATTAAGCCAGCATAGACTCGACTTTGAAAAGACCAGATAAATGTCTCACAGCCAGATAATTAAACACTAAGGTGCATTGCTTGGTGTGTCATTGTGCCCCCCCCCCATTATAACCTTTTTTTCTCTTATTTTTTTCAATACTGTCTTTGATGTAAAGGCTCTCAGCTGTGCTAAATCCCATCGAGTCACTTTCATGGCAGCAGGTGGTTTTGTGCAAGGATGGATTTCTGTTGAAGGTTGTAGTCAAGGAAGTCCAGGTCACTAATACACCTTCTCCACTGGCACATCTGACCTGTGAGGTCTTGGTACGGTACGGGTACGGGTGGTTCTCCATTGGCTATTTGTCAAGCCGAGCGAGAACCAAACCGTGAAACTCCAGCCTCACAAGACATCTGAATCCTGTTGCGAGCCGAGCCGAGCCAGGGGCGGGGTTAAGGATTTTCGTCATTACGTTGCATCAGTCAGTACACTCAACAAACAACAAACAACATGTCTGGCAGCGAGTGTGATGCGGGAAAAGTACAGCCTTGGGCCGCTGAGGAAGTGCAGGCTCTAGTTTCTCTGTGGGCAGATAGAAGTGTTCAGGAAGATCTGGAGTTGTGTGTCAGAAATGAGAACATTTATGCCAGAATTTCTGACGATTTGAAACGTGGACATAAACTGCTGGTACAGTACACTTAACTCACACACTCAAAAACACAAAATTCTACCAAATTTCTCATCCTTGACCTTTATTATATTAATAGAAAGAAAGAAAGATGGAAAATAAAACAATTCTAAACTTATAGTAAAATATAGTAAAACAAAATACAGCTGTACCGTTATAACAGATATAACTGTGGCTCTTGTTGCGCACGCGCAGCTTCTTTAAGCACCCAAACAAAAAACAACTCTAGAAACAACAACTTTCCTTAAACGGGATATATTTGGCAAATCATATTTTTAAAACCTTCTTTTTTTTCCTCTTCAACAGAACTAATTGAACTTTATTAAATATTTATAATTAGTCACATTTGTGGATTACAAAGAAGTTCCTAAATATATTTACAAAATATAGCAATACAAGCTACAGCTGCACCGTTGGTCTATTCATTTTTGAACGCCATTTGTTTGCACATCTTTTGGCAAACTGAGTTAATTAATAACAACTGTTTTTTGTTGCATGTGACGACAGTAGCACAGCTCGGCTCTGCAGTGGAAAAACAACACAGGCTCTCTTTAACCGCACCGTGAGGGCTCGGTATAGCCCTGGCATGGCTCAGTTGTACAGTGGAAAAGAAGTAGAAGTGTGCTGCTGATTCTTAACAAATAAGGAGCACACGGTGAATAGCAGAGATGCATTGAAGGCCACTGTCAGACCATGACACACTGGTGAAAAATCTGTAACGATACCCCTGTGTTAAAAAAAGTTCAACCCGAGTCATTTCAGTTTGGTTCAACTAGTGTGTATCCCACTATACTATCTTTAGCCACTGTACAGTAGATTTGTTTTAGATGAACACTTACTGAGATTCATTCAGTAGGACTGCTTAATCCCTTGGGCCTCTCATTGTATAGGAGATCCGAAGAACATTAATTAATCAGAACTACAGTACTTTAGATTTGAGATGAAAGTCAACTAACCTCAAGTTTATTCTTGATTTCTTCTTTTTGTTTATAGAGAAATTTTTTGTATTGTCCCCATGCAATCAGATGTTTAGAATGATGGAATGACAATGAGCATTGGCCAAGGTGTACAGGCTTTTAGTAAATACATGTAAAACTGAAAATAAACTTTTTAAAATTGAACAGACATTGAAAACCACACTACTCAAAACTCTTGTCTGCAAGATTACCGTTTTGTTTTTAAAAGAAGTAATAAAGAAACATTTGCCTAAATTGTCTCCACATAAGCTAGGATTATTGCATTGCGTTAATTTGTATTTTCCTAAACCTGCTAAAAGTTTAATTATCCCTTAGTAATGTTGTACCAACATCTTGGTCACAGCAGGCTTGCAGCAAGGCAGGATGATGTGGTTTGAAAGACCTTGGACTCTGTTTACTGAAGGAAATAAACTGAGCTTCCAGTTGGATCAAGTGGCTGAACTGTAGCAGTAGTCACTCAGGACGGAGTGCAAGGTTTGGGGTACAGTTACTCCAATACTGGCAGTTCATGTGTTCTTATCCTGGGTACACAGCTGCCTGGGATTCAAAGAGAGTCACAGGTTTTAGCTGTAACATCTCCCAAGATGGTCCTTTCCATAGCTCCTGAACTCTTGTCTCATATGCCTGGGGTGTTAGCTGCTCACATTCCAGAACTTTGTTTGGGGAGGCTGTTTGAATTTAGCTCCCATAGAACAGTCAGCAGTTTAACTGAGGCTTGTGATAGTTAAGTGGCAGTGGCTCTCAAACCGAGGTCTGGGTTTGAGAGAGTTGTATTTTATCATTTATAACACATAAAAGCATTGGCTTCTGCAGTAGTTGAAACCTTTGTCTAATTTACTCACTGTAGTTGTGTGCAACAAGACACTCCCTTCAAAGGTTTATCTGCACTGCTTCAGATATTAAAGGGATATTCAGAGATGATCCCCAAATCCAATATTGTGAGATCCCCATATTGACATATAGAGTAGAGAGGGGCATTTCCATATATTTTAGTGCCACTGACTAAAAATAATGCTTACACAATACCATAATTGAAGTAATACGTACAAACATAACAATCTCTGTACTATTTGACAAGGCTTCAATAAGTAGCTAGTTTTATTAACAGGAAGAGTTATACAAGTACAGTATGCATAAAGCTGGAATTATTCATACATTACCAACAGTAATTAAAGGCAACATAACGTACAGATTATAATAAATCAATAAATGATGTCTTCATTGGACCACTATAAAATATAAATAAATGTTTACATTAACTAACTTATTATATTAAATACAGTACATACCTACCGGTCCAGGTATACGTCCAGCTACATGAAGCCTTAGAAACATGATATTGATTTATGGAGGAGAATGGACAAATGAGAACCCATTCCCAGCATGGACTGTAATGTCTTGGCTCCTCATCTGATATCCGTTCTCCATTAAAATTACTATTACAATACAAGATTTGGGGGGGGGGGGGGGGGTCTTTTAATAATAATGTTATTTCCTCACCTCAGCATGAGGACATTGTGGCTCCTTTAGGCAGGGGAAGATTTAGTAATTAAAAGCATGCATCCATATAAAAATCTCTTGCAGTATCAAGCAGAATGAAAAAATATTTTAACCAGGGTGGGGCTGTAATAGCCTTTTTCCTTTCCTATCCTCTTTTTTTTTTTGGTTCTGGCATGATTTTATAAGAGCTGACCTTGGTACATTTTTCAAATAACTGAGCGAGGCAATCTGATTAGACTGATTTGGTCTTGTGTGATAAAGCTACAGTACAATAACGCAATCGCATACGAATGTGGAATTCATGACTATCTAGTCGCTGCTGCCCAAGACATTTCACAGGTGAACAACACTGAATTCCATGCTGTGCAGTCAGTCAGTGTTGTGCTGAATAGTGCTTTCCTGTGTAGCACTTCAAATGCACTAGCAGAACATTCCAGAACCTCCGCCCCCACAGCTTGAACTGCAAGCCAGTCATAAACAGATTTGTAATGGAAATGGATTCCTAATAAGGTGCCAATACCGCATGGTACATGTGTGGTACAAGTCTCTCATTGTATCATTTGGATGCAGTACATGAATTCAAGCCTGCCTGTGAAAGCAGGCATTATTATTATATATTTTTTTCTGGTGAGTTAGATTAGAAATTGAACACAGTCCATCATGTTTTAGGGTTTTCCAGGATTCATCAGTGCTCTTGTAGAAACAATGTAGTAAATGTGGCTACCTAGACGATGCAGTTCTCCCTTGTTACATTGTTTCCCCAAATAACCCAGAACCCCTTATAAGGAGGCAGTCCAAATATGCTGGAAAATATGCAAAAACTGTGGAAATTAAAAGTAGATATGTGTGGAGTACCTTATGTGTTTCTATTAATAATGACTTATACAAATCTAAATCAAGTAAACATAATCTTATTATTATTATTATTATTATTATTATTATTATTATTATTATTATTATTATTATTATTATTATTATTATTATTATTTAGCAGATGCCTTTATCCAAGGCAACTTATAGAAACTAGGGTGTGTGAACTATGCATCAGCTGCAGAGTCACTTACAACAACGTCTCACTCGAAAGACGGAGCACAAGGAGGTTAAGTGACTTGCTCAGGGTCACACAGGTTTGAACCGGGGACCTTCTGGCTACCTTCTTAAAGACCTTTTCTTTAACCACTGGACCACACCGCCTCCCATCAAACAATGTATGGATTAAGTACTTCCAATTTAATATATCAAGTATTTGTGTCTGTAAAATCCTTACAAATTGTCAAAAAAAAAAAACATCACATCACGTGAGACTCCTTATTGAGCCACATTTTGAAAGCCTTAACTGCAGTCTTTAATTAATGTACAGAATATGGTGAATCTGTAGAAGACTGTGAATTCCAGGATTTCTGAGGAATTCCGTTATCCACAGATTTGGACTGCCTCTAGTTAGAAGTAAAACCTGGATTGGCTCAAGATGCTGTTCTTTTGGAGTCGCCCTAAGATGAAGCACACAGACTCTACCACAGTCTCTTAACTACAGTAACACTGCAGAATCAAGGCTATTTTATTTGAGTCCGAGTCATTCCTAAAAACAGTGTGGAGGTCAACTATGAAATAACACTGGTGGGGAGTATATTCTTCCATTGGAAGTTTGATTTCCATGCCTCTTTCCCTAAATGTAAAAGAATACTGTAAATAGTATGCTCAGGCACAGTAGGGTGCTTATTTTTCAAACTGGACAAAAACGGAGAAGGGGGCGAGGGGCGAGTGGAAAAAATTAACTGTTTTGTAAAGTTGCCATTTAAAGCTTCCGTGAGACAGAATATATATTTTTATTTCTTAGACTTTCTCTGTAATCTGTGTGTTGGCATACGCTGTCAGTATACAGTACAGTAATAACTTCAAATTGTTTGGATGGGCTGGAATGGGACGACTGTCTGTGCCTTTTTTAGCTACGTTTTGGAATACCGTCTTTTTATACAAGCTATCAAGTTCCATCAGTTACATACCTGGTAACATTTCAGTGCTAAAACCTGGAAACAGCTTTCAAACCAGCAGTTGAATGGTGCAGGAATCGATTTACAAGAGAAAAAACTGTAAAAACACTTTGAGGTGAAAGCTGCTGTTGCCATGCCAAATGGTTTCATGTTTTTAGCAATACAGATCAAATGGGTTTTTGGAATGTGTCTGAAGCTTACAATATCTATGATGAAACAGCCTTAAGTGGCCCTAGCTCTGTGTTTTTGAGCCTGAGTCATAGCATACAGTTTTCATGTTTAAAATGACACTCTGTTGAGGTGGGACATGTCCTGCAGTTACAACGGTCCCCAACCATCCACGGAAGAAAATTGTTTCTGAAGGTTTTCTGAGGTCTTAAATCAGACTCGGCCCTAGCCTCCATCGGACCTGGATCTGTGTATTAGATTGGAGGGTGACTGTCTTAGAGTATTTTAAAGACCCTACCCTATGGGAAGTGCACTTTTTTGGTCATTTGCCATCTCATCTGGTTTTCTCATATTCCTTTACTTGAATGGTAACACTTTGGCTAAATAGTATTAGATGCCATCGATAATAGACCGTAGATATTGAATTAAGATACAGACTGGGTACCCAAAGACACATAGTTCATGTTTGTTCCATTGTATCTAAATTATAGATCCGACCAATGAGGCAGGTCAATTTCAGCAAAAATGCATCATTTGTAATTTCTGCATCTGGGTAAACTTGTTTGTCTTTGGGCATGGTGACAAATCAATTTACTGTTTTCGAAGAAGTGTTGCGTGAAGGAAGTGGGGCCTGAACAGAAAGAAACATCAAATCCTCAAATACCACACCAGAGAGGAGGGTTTTCTCTTTTTGTGAGGCAGATAAACCATTTAGGAACGTGTACAGTACAAAATTGAAGTCTGATTTATTTCAGTGTTTTACTTTACAGAACAGACTAGTTATCTCTGGAGGAATGAGGACGGGTTTGAATAATGCATCAATCCTCAACCCCCTTCATGACGGTAATGGTCTTGAATTTACTGTAGACAGGATGTAGGTTGACTTGGTCTATCCATGTTGTATACAGTAGGCCTTCAAAAAGGAAACAAAACCTTAGATAACAGAAAAGGAGAGACAGGAAATGAGACAAATATACAAGAAGAGAAGCAGCAAGCTTGGGATTGGGTTCAGGTTTTTTCCCTGTGTAATCCCATCCCAGTTTCACACAGCAGATCATACAGACGGTATTGCTGCCTGACCATCACGCTCTGACTAAAGCAAGAGGGATGAGAAGCGTGACCAACAGGTGCATGTCTGACTCCCTCTGCACTCCTGCCTTAGACTTGTGCACCGGATTTCTATTTCGGGATGTGGGCTCAGTTTAGAGCTGCCCATCTATTTCTGGAGGGCACTGCTGGCAGGGGCTACTGCTACCACCTAATGTTGTTAATGCAGGCAATGTTTGCAGCTTTAAAGGGGAGCTAGCAAGTTGGCTAGAATATAGCCAGTGTAGGCATGGTTTGAACCGCAGACTTAGCAATTAGGGTCAACGAAACTCTAAGGCACTCAAGAATTTTCAGGCCAAAACAAAAAGATCCCAAAAAGTTAAATAATTTTAAAATTACATTCTATTTTATGTATTTATTTATTTTTAATCATTGCTCAAATGTAGTGTGTCTTTTATAAAAAAAACAAAAATAAAAAATGAAGTTTATCAGTTTGAATTTAAGTGTCGCTGTTCATTTGATTTGCAGTTGTTGTGAACCTACTGGACAGTTTGACCTCTTTCTGGAAATGTAAGTTATTTTGCAAGATATGTAGTCTCATTAATATTTCCCCTTATGCAATTAAGTCTTTACTATAGTAAAATTAGAATTTTTCATATCACAGATTGCCATATTTAACCCTTAAGTGTCATTGTCCTCATTTGAGGACATCTGCTTTTGTAATTTTTTGGAGGATTTTTAACCAGGAATCTACCGGTTACATTTTTCTCCAACTATATTGTTATGATAACTTGCTCTGATTTTGTTAACTGTAAAAGTTAAGTCTGAATGTATTGCATCAAATTGCATAAATACAGCTTATGTTCTGATTTTTTTGAAAGACAAATTATTTTGGTACTCAATGGGTTAACACTAGAACCACCGCGGTTATTATTATTATTATTATTATTATTATTATTATTATTATTATTATTATTATTATTATTTCTTAGTAGTATACTCATATCTAAAACTGCCTCCGGCAGGCATTACTACATTTAAAACAACATCGATATTAAAATGAAACACAAACTATTGGATACAACTCAAAAGTTTTATTCAAGCACGTCATATCAAACATCTGCACAGCTGAAGCACCGTATTTAAATGAACAATTAAGCATGAAAGGGTTTATTTTCTAACGCCACATATAAAGCACTGTTTGAAAAAAATGAAAAGCTGTAATAAAATAAGCATTTCAAAAGAAACTAGTGTATAAATAGGTGTAAATAGGTATATGTACATACAAAACTGTAAACATCAAAGTAGTTTTTAATTTTAAAATGAAAGTAACATATGTTTTCTCTTGTGTGTGTCAGTCGGTGCAGCACTGAATCGAGATTGAGCTGCTGCAGCCTGCTGCTTTGCAGTTTTCTGATCGAAATGTTTCTGCCGAAGCACTGTGGCTAGCATCACGATGAAATCTCTCCTACTGATATTTTCCCCTTGTACAAAACAAAGGAATTGATGTCTGCCAGGTCCAGTAGAGATAACAACAGGCTTGTGTGTGTGTGTTTGTGTGTGTGTATGTATATGTGTGTGTGTGTGTGTGTGTGTGTGTGTGTGTATATGTATATATATATATATATATATATATATATATATATATATATATATATATATATATATATATATATATATATATATATATATAATAGAATATTGTAGATTATATTCAAAATAAAAACATGTATTGTCTGGTGGTTCTAGGTGTGCGAGGAATTTGAACTTACTTATTTTTGTGATTCTGCCTTTCAAATACTGTCAGAGTATTTAATACATGTATTTAGGAAAAGTCATAAATGGACAACTGCATAACTTTCAGACACGCAGAGTAATTTTCAATTTGAAAAGTGACTGCCCTGGCGGTTCTAGTGTTAATATGGATTTCATATAATATACTGTTAATCTGATTTAAGGAATGAACTGAGTTTCTGTAACATGACTAAATAATCTGATATTTCTTCATGTCCTTGTGTTATTATTATTATTATTTATTTCTTAGCAGTTTTAATCACTTTTAATTTTAATATCCCCACTTGCCCATAGTTCAGCAGTATGAAAGAACATGGCAGAGGCCCAGGTACTATCCATTGTTTCCCAGACAGGACAGAGGGGTCGTTTCCAGCTTGTGCAGTAAAACAGAAGTCAGCTATTTTCTGTTTCACGTTGTTAAAGAATGTAGTGTGTTCTAGAACATTATTAAGACTGTGCACAGCTTCTGTATAGTCATTAAATACAGACTGCCACCTCTCTTGTGGAGGCTTCATCAAGTCAAGACTAAACTGAGGGGTACTTCAAACAGTTTGCCAAATGAAAATGCTTTAAGAGATATACTGGGTAGTATAGGTCATCCCCATGTGGAATATTTGCCTTGTCAGCTGTGCTTCAGGGGGCCACAGGCTGAATTAAATGACAGACAGAGTGTACTGTTATGCTGTTTGTGTAGATCGGTGGTTCCCAACCTTTTTCAATGTATGGTACATCTTGGTGTTTGGATTTTTTCCACGGACCACTCGACATGCATTTCTTCACAACAGCATTTTGAAAGTAATTTGTAGGTGTATATGTTTAAGTACATGTAGAAAGTAAAGTATTTCTATAACGTACCTAACTTAATGAGATCCCTGGGTTGAATCTTTGCTACCAGTTTATCAAGGAATGTTGACATTTTGCACATTGAAAGTTGTTGAAGGCAAAGTTACCGTTTCCTTTGTTTAAAAAAAAGTCCCTTTTTTCACATTGTAAATGCTTTATAGATAAATGGCGTCTCAATTTTTCAGGTTTAATTTTCGTTTGACAAAACCTCCTGACAAATAATGCACAATCTTTGGATCCAGTAAATACCAGTGCTGGTCCCCGCAACATTTCTAATGCAACATCGCTCGATGTACACCGGAATGCAAAGTGGGTGGGAAGCAATTTGAAAAATGTAAAAATGATTGGAGAGTGTTTCCAGAAGTAGTGTTAAGACAATTTTCTTTTGGCAAATAGTCTCTTGTGAGATATTAAACCTGGCTGAATAAACCCACGTAATAACATGGAGCTGTAATAGATCATTCACACTACGGTACAGTTCACAAGTCAAGCTACAAATACAGCCTCTTTTTGTTTCACTTCTATTACTATATGCAGCTAACCGCTCTAAAAACATATACTATGGAAATACTGTAATAGGGGTATTCCTATCCCTGGCAGTACTAAAACTGTGGTTTTAATGTTGTTTTGTTTGTTTGTTTTGTTTGTTTTAATTTAGTCATTACAACCGAGTTAGGAGTATCAATGCAGTGCACTACTTTTATATGGATTGAAAAGGCTGGGTTACGTTTTTGTGTTTTTCCTGAGCAGTGAAAACAAGCAGTATAGTCATCACAGATTAGAAATATGTGCATTTACATGAATGCTAGTAGACTTTTAAATAATGCTGGTTAAAAAAAGAAGTCTGTAATTTTGACAAGACAAATGTGGCTTCATAATGTGTAACAGTTATTTATTTATATATAAATAATAAAATAAAACAGATAAAGGGGACAAATGCAGACTACATACATATCATATAATTATATATCACATGGGCAAAGCTGTTTGTTGTGTTGTTTAGTAGTAGCACAAGGTGTGATTCTGTAGAAATGTGGTTTTGCAAGAACTATGTAACCGAATTTTGGGAGTTGTATGCAAGCCACTTGGAGTTTACTCACAGACCACAAGTGGTCTGCGTTCCCCAGGTTGGGGAACCACTGGTGGAGACAATATTTGTAACCAGTGTTCTTAATACATTCAGCTAAGATTTCTTTATGATAAACCTGCATTTAATTTTGAAATCCGTAGTTTACTGAATGGGAGGAACGTCTTTTGAACTCTTCTATGCTGAAGGAATGCATCGGACACACCCAAGTTGCTTCTGGGAGTTTGTGTCCTTGTAGGATAAACAGTTCACAATGTTTCTAATGATTCTTCCTTTGTTTCGTTCTTGGGGGTGCGGGGGAACCTAACAACTCCTAGAAGCCAGAAACATTGGCTTGCCTTTGAGTACCAATCACTCCCTATCGTATGACTGACGTGTTTTCAGTGTCGACTTCCTTCCTTACATCTTTTAGTTGACCGGAAGTGGAGTACACAGATATGTACAAAGAGTGCTTATTTTTATTGATAAACAGCTTTAAATATCTAAAGTCACCTTAAGTCACCTTTTCTATAATGTGTTTTTTCATAGGAAAATCTTAGACCGACCAAATAATGCCAATATACATCAGGTAAGATTTGCAGGAATTTGGTTATCACCATATACTATAAATCCCAGGCAGTACCCCCCAGACTCACTGTATTTAATTTTCTTTTTAAATAATTGAAGAAGTTTATTGCCTAAGGGGCGCAAGACTAATATATTGGGATTCTTTGAAACTAAGCAGATAGTGCTGCTTTTACTAACATTTATTTGAGATGTTTGTGTTGCTTTGTTGAAAGTAATATGCCCAAAAGTCTAAACTATGGTAGAACTAATTGTATAAGACACAAAGGACCTGTCCTGTTAGTAATACTTCACTAGTTTTAATTCCATTAATCTCTGTCTGTGTTATTACTAGTACTGGCTACTATAATCATACACTTACTGTGAATGGAATTCTTCACCACTGCTAGAACCTTATAGAAGTTGCATTTTATTTATTCATTTTTTTTTAACATGCTGGAACGTTGCAGGTTTAAATACAGAGTAAATGAGAAATTTCTGTTGTCACAATTGGCGCTCCTTCAGAAATTCCATGTAATGGTTTGCATTTATGTTTTTTTGTAGGCATCCCTGTTGCTTAAGACATCATTGCATCTTAATATTTCAAAACCTATTTGTAACACTACAGTACTGTAAGAGTTCAGTTGCTGTAAAAGATTATCCTCGAAAACAATATTTCTTTGTGTACTTTGAAAGAACGTCAGTCTTATATAAAGTAAAATGTTAAATGTTCTGGTACCATAACTTGTATAGAATAAAACAGGTCAGTGAGTAATTATGCTGCACCATTTACTGTACTATACCTAATTTATACTTACTGTCCTTCACCTTCTGAAATTCCTTGGATAAACCAATCTTCTATGTTTAATTTATTCAGCTGTACAGTATATGTTTGTCTACAGTGTGTGTATATACTGGACATTTGTACGCTATGAACAAGTAATAAAGTATTGCAAATTTCCTTTTTTTCTGAATACAATTATTTGATCTGTTTTCTGTCCTTGGGAAATAGTTCTGCAGTTCACTTGTTTGTAAGTTAAGTGGTAACTTATCTAACCCAGTTTGACAGGAAAGCTTGGCTCTGAATCAGTTTTATAGATGTCTGTTGTCAGTCTGTCACTCCCATATCTTTTTCATGTTGTTGCTACAAGGGCTGTATAAATGGACCCAGTGGTGAAAGTACTGGCTCTTATCAGCAGGAAACTCCCTTGGACCACGCCTGCAAAGTACAGCTCCACTGGGCAGAGAGAGATGTTTTGCTACTTTTTTTTTTTTTAGGTTTTGCAATACTCCCTCTTTCAGCTCTTTTTTTTTTTTTAACTGTATTGTAATTTGAGCTTTGAGTCATAAATACATAAGAACATTTACGAATGAGTAGAGACTGTTTGGCCCATCAAAGCTGGTGCGTTCCCAGTAGCTGATTGATCTCAAAATGTTGTCAAGTTGAGTCTTCAAGGATCCCAATGATTCAGCATAAACAACATGGCAAGGTCACTGTGGCAATGCGCCCCGTCCCTGTGTGCATTTGTGTGTTATGTGTTGTATGGTGCGTGTGTTAATGTTGGTGTATAGATTGGTACACGGGATATAAACGGGTCTGTGTTTCACGTGTATTTAAAAAGTGTAGATTTGTATTTAGGCACGAGGAGAGCACAAATCACTTCACGTGCTGGTTAAATGTAATATGTGAGCACGGGGTTGCACAGAATTAATTCACGTGCTGGGATTCAAGTGAATAATTAATTAGTAATTGAATCCCAGCACAACAGTATATATAGAGACAAGTAGCATTCACTCGGGGTTGGGTGTTCGGTGAGTGGAGAACGGGAGAGAGAGAAGGAGTAACTAAAAGTGAAAAAGCGTAAATATAAGTGTTATCTGCTCACCGTGTTTGTTTGTCTGTCTAGTCCGTTTTGTCTGTCTATTTATTTTGGCGCGAGTGCCGTGTCCTGTGTTTTTGTGTTAAAACCTTTTATTTTCTGTTCTGTTTATTAAATGCTGAGCGAAAGCATTCGCTCAGCTTCACCAAACCACACCTCTCTGTCTGTTTATTTCCTGCTTCTGGTCTGACGCCACCCACTCCGGCCGTCTTTGTGACAGTCACCCATTCCAATCCTAACGATGTTGCCTCTAATGCACAGTCCTAGTTTACTTGTCAAACTGTTTTATTTGTTTTTGTGAAGTTAATGCACATCAATCCTCATGTGACCATCCCGACACGAACACCATTCAGTCCTACAGTACATTTCACAAGAAGACTGTCAGTTGGGGTAAATTGTGCCATGTTATTTTATGTGTTGGTGACTGTGGAGGAAGGTTCAGACTGTCAAACTGGTTTGACCTGGACCAGACTCAATCCCAAGCCTCCAGTCTAGTAAATGAGCTTGCCTCACCATAGCCACAACAGAAACCAGGACTGGAGGACATTGATGGACATTAAGTGGAGATAGTCTTAGGATAGAACCAGGAGGTCCCCGGTTCAAATCCCACCTCAGCCACTGACTCATTGTGTGACCCTGAGCAAGTCACTTAACCTCCTTGTGCTCCGTCTTTCGGGTGAGACGTAATTGTAAGTGACTCTGCAGCTAATGCATAGTTCACACACCCTAGTCTCTGTAAGTCGCCTTGGATAAAGGCGTCTGCTTAATAAACAAATAATAATAATAATAATAATAATAGAGGGAAGGAGACATGTCTTCACACAGTGGTGATGGTATGGAATGAACTACCTAGTTATGATGTTGAGCAGAATCACTCCGATCCAAAATTCTCAGATCATTCAGTTTCTAAACTGGGGGAGCTAAAATGGGCCAAATGGCTTCTCAATCGTACATTTTCTCAGGTTTTTATGTATTCAAGTATTGCTATACAGTGCTTATTCTCTGGTTATCAACAAAAATGTTTTGTGTAATTTCTGCCAAGAATAATGGAACAGGCATACATATTTAATAGTACACACTGTAAATTTATTATTATTTATTTCTTAGCAGATGCCCTTATCCAGGGCGACTTACAATTGTAATTACATTACAGAATATCACAATGCAGAGTATCATATTACAGATGAGAGCAGTTGTAGAGAACAGTCAAATCAGATATTTAAATTATTTAAAGGTAACGAGGAGGTTCTCTGCAGCAGTTTAAAACACTTTTAGACACCTTCACTGTTTACAGATTCTGTGTACAGGGCACTGCATGTAAATCTTCTGAAGGTGTGGAATACAGGCCAGTGCCATAAACCTGTTCATCAGCTGTTCATGACAGTTTCCTCAGGAGATATATAAAAGGGTGGAGGCTGGGCTTGAATGCCCATTCAGTAAACTACAGATTTCACTCGCCTGTTTGTGCCAGTTTGCTAGCATATCTCTTTTCTTTTTAATTTGGACCTCAATACAAAGGAACCGTTTGAATGTGGAATAACTCTGGAGATATTGGACATGGTAAAAAAAATGTGCTGAATAGAACACATGACTTTAAATACTAGACTGGCCAGTTAGACACTAGAACTTGCCATGTAAACAAACTGAGGCTAGTTTGCAATGGCAGGTCTAGAGCTTGTAACCTCAACTCACTGGCAGGGCCATAATCCATAACAGCAGTGCCGGTTACATAAACAAGATCTCATAACCAATAAAAAAAATATGCACAGACTACATTAGTCAGCACTCACATATCCGACCCTGTAACATTTTGACTTTTGACGGTTGACGGGTGACGGTTAAACGAGTGTGACGCATATCTGATTATTTCATTTTGGCACGTTCCAATCCTTGTCCATTTTTTCAGGGAACACAAAAAAGATACAATGTCAAAAATACATAGCTTAAAGGACTGTGTTTTAAAATAAGTAGGCTTCCATTTAGATGCACTGTAGTTGATTTTGTTGGTACAGTACTGTGTGGTCCAGTGGTTAAAGTAAAGGGCTTGTAACCAGGAGGTTCCCGGTTCATATCCCACCGCAGCCACTGAGTCATTGTGTGACCCTGAGCAAGTCACTTAACCTCCTTGTGCTCCGTCTTTCGGGTGAGATGTAATTGTAAGTGCAGATGATGCATAGTTCACACACCCTAGTCTCTGTAATTCGCCTTGGATAAAGGCATCTGCTAAATAATAATAATAATATTTTCAACAGTATTTTAATTCAGAATGATATGATTATGAAAATATCACTTGCCAAAAGAGACAACTGTGGACACATGGACAGTA
Source organism: Acipenser ruthenus (assembly GCF_902713425.1). NCBI lineage: Eukaryota > Metazoa > Chordata > Actinopteri > Acipenseriformes > Acipenseridae > Acipenser > Acipenser ruthenus. Next base: position 92,206,952 of record NC_081190.1, on the reverse strand, counting down.
CAGGCCCTAATGTCACTGTTCACATGCAAATGAAAATGTACAAAAGCAACTAAAGAACATAGTTTTAAGAAAAATGCATCACAGTATCTAAAACTGCTTAATGATTAACTTTTATATTACGGTAGCTTGTCTCATTCGCTTTCTTTTTGCTGCATTTTCGTCATGTGAAATTGGAGGAAGCGCTGTGTAACTGCACAATACAGACTGATTTGGCACACGATAAAAAGAAAAAAAAAACTCAGGCTGTGATGGATAAACAAGTACACTCTAACATTGAAAACTGGTGACGGAGTAAGAAATTGCGTGTGACGAGTAAGTGTGTTAACTTGTTTTTTATATATATATATATATATATATATATATATATATATATATATATATATATATATATATAATGGGGATTGGTTTTATTCTTAATACAAGGGCGGTAAAACGTGAGTGATGTGTATCTGGCTGACAGATATCGGAGTGCTGACTGTATATGTGTTACATACTTTAGAACAGACTGTAGGATTTGCTTCTGTGCTGTGTCATTTTCTTATTGCATTTCCTTTATTCCTTATGCTGTCATTTGCACCCAGAAGTTGTTAAGTATAAAACCACTAAACTTAACCACAAAGCTGATCTGTGCCTCTCCACTGTCTACGCTCGAGTTCTGGAATAATAATGTTCATGCATCATTTTCATGTTACACTCAGACCGCTGTTGTTGTCATTGTACTGCACGAGGATATGTAAACAAGTGGTGCTTCCCTCCTGTTGCATTGTGGTGTCCTTTCATGCTCAGATCAGCTGTCGGTTCATCCACTATGTATTTTCTGTAAATATATATTACTGTACAAGCGATGGGTAAATAGGAATTTAATGCTTGTGAATAGTGAGGTTTTCCATCACGCCGAAGAGAGATTGAAGTAAACCATTTGATGCCCAATGTCCAATATATTCGACATTGAGAAAATAGACATTAAATAGGTATGGGGATGTACCCTGGGCAATGAAGGGTTAAAATCATAAAAGGAGTTTACAGTTAACAATTTCTATTACTTTACCTGAGGATGCAGTTGGAAATTAAATGGCAACAGACTTAACAAAAACCTCACAATTGTGCAAAGAAATTCTTAGTAGGTTTAAAGCAATTTTGCTGAAGATTTCTGTGGGGACTGTGGTTTGTATTTAGTTGGAAAAAAATAAAAGTAAACGAGTTACAGTGGTTTGTTCAGGAACAACGGCAGACCTTTTTTAGAATCTCGAAATACTAACTTATGTGAGAGTGCGGGGGGAAAAAGCTGTTTAGGGGAAGGATAGGGTTATTCGACCCAAAGGTATGTCTTTCAAAACCGATCGGTCTCCCAGCAAACACCCAGTCATCCTGCACTCTGCAACCGGTGAGGCAGCTCTCTGATAATGTGTATTTACAAAAACTATTCTCCAAATATGTTTAGTGACTTGTCTTTAGATGTCTGACATTTCTTTAGCTTTTATTCAGATTTTATGGTTGATTGAAGTTGTGGGTGCATTTTCTGTACTAATATCTTGTAGTCTTTATGACTAGTGTGCACAGTACATGAGTGAAACAGTACTGTAGGTTATTGAAATGCAGTGGAATGGGGCGGGCGGGGTCACAAGTAGAGTGGACAGTATGTCCCTAAATGGACATGGTTATCTCACCCGTAATGCAAGTAAAGTAAAATATTACTGCAAAAGAAAATATTGTGGATGTGGGTCATTACTGTATAATGTAATGTTTACATTCTTAGCGAGTGGTGATGATGAGATGCCTTTCTCAGAAGTGTTTTAGCTGGACTGTAGCTGTTTATTTACAATCTGATAAAACTGTTATGCATTTAATTTATTACATTATTTTGTAACCTTGTTTGCTTGTATTGTGGGACTGCCACCACCAGATAGATGTGCTAACCCAGATTTAAATCCTTTCTTAACTATTTGCTATTTTTCTGCAGTTAGGAATACGCAGATATTTCTGAAGCAACAACAAAAAGTTGCTGCTAATCTCTGTTGCAGTTAAAACACCTTTGTATCTCTGTAGTCCGATCATGTGAAATGGATTCAGCAGTTTGTCTACAGTGTGGTATTTTATTTTAAGTGGATTTGGAGAGAGAGAGCGAGAGAGAGCGAGAGAGCATTCTGATGCATGTTTCTCTCCTCAGGTGGTACAAACTGCACTCCAAGTCTGGGAAGAAAGAGAAGGAGCGAGGCGAGATCCAGGTGACCATGCAGTTCACTCGCAACAGCCTGACAGCAAGCATGTTTGATCTGTCCATGAAGGACAAGCCCCGCTCCACACTTGGCAAAATCAAGGACAAGGTGAAGGGGAAGGGGAAGAAGAGAGGAGAGGTGGAGTCTGCCTCAGCTGTCGTGCCCAGTGGGATAGGGGTGCTGAGCGAGAGGGGGGGCCGCAGTACCAGCCAAGGGGATGAGGAACAGGACGATGAGGAGCACGTGGAGGGGAAGAGGAGTGGAATGAGGGGCTTCTTCAAGAAGCCCAAGCTGCGCAAGTTGTCGGACAGCCGCTCCAACACGTCCCTGGCCTCAGGGAGCAGCATGTCGTCCTCACAGGGGGGCAGTCTGAGCCCCACTGCAGGGATCAGTGTGGTCGTGTCTGACCTCTCCAACTCCCCCAGCATCAGCAGCAGCCTGGCGGACAGCCCCGGTGAGAGAACTCTATAAACACACTCAATGGGGTTTCAAAGTCCAACACAGGCAACACAGAGAGGGAATGAAGGCATTTGGGAAAGATTTGAGCTGGATCCACACACACACACACACATTTAAGTGATTTCCAAACTCCCAGACAAAAGATGTGACCACTGGGTAGTATAGCATTACAATAATACTGTAATAATAAAAAAACAAATGCATAAATACATTCTGCACGATTACAGGAGAGGATTACATTTTTTTTGTGGGGAGGGGTATAGGAACTGACTTGATACTTGGAATAGTACTAGATGAGCATTAATGGGTTGAGTGGCACCCTCGTTTCTTATGATATTTCAGTTTCAGGACTGTTGGTCTGTTGAGGTAATGCAGAGAGACTTGGTGAACACTCTGTACATTCAATATTTTTATCTTTTCTGCCTTAAGATATCGACTAAACTGGATTTAGTCAGAAAAATGTATTCATATTTTTTGGAGGGTGGGGGACACTTTCTGTAGGTAGGGGCCTATTTTGAAGGAAGACTTTCTAAAAGGTATATGCAATTTTACTAGTTTAAAAATAGAAAGACACAATTCAACTTAAAAAACATGAACTGCTCCCATATTCCATTAAATGTATCTTGGTCGTTTTTGTAATGTATATTTAATATGTAGTCCTCAGTATGTGTGTTTTGTTTGTTTTTTTTTGTTAGAAAAATCACTTACTAAAGCAAAAGCTATTTAAATAGAATGTGTCACTGTTTAATGTAAACAATCATAAAGGCATGTAGAGGAAAAGAAAAAGGAGAGATTAGTAGACCTACGTACCATTTGCAATATTTGTGTACCTCTCACCAGCTTCTTTGTGTCTCCCTTTCCTCAGTTCACACCAGCGAGCCTTCCCCAAAGCTATTGACCCACAAGAGGGCATTCAGCGACGAGGTGAGCCAGGTTATCGTCATGCCCCAGCCCAGAGAGGTGGAGAAACTGAAGGCCAAGGACAGCCCGCTCTCTAAGTCCTCCCTGTGCGTCAACGGCAGCCACGTCTACGCAGTGGACACTCCCACCCCCTCCACATTGCCAAAGGTCACCCTGGGAGTGCTTCAGAAATCCTCCACTCTCTCACTTTCCCTTCAGAACCTCACCAAGAAGAACGAGGAGACCCCCAAAGCTGATTCAATCACCCGGCGGTGGTCCCTGGACAAGACAGGCAAGCTGGTAGCGCCGCTTGGAGACCAGGAGGATACCTCCAAAGCCACACCTGGGCATAAAGAAGGCAAGCCAGTACAGATCGCCACCCCGATAGTCTCCATGGCCAACGTGGAACCGAACAGTGAGAAGCACGCAGAGGAGGTGAAGAAAGAGGAACACGAGAAGCACAAACTGCACTTGTTCGGGGGGAAGAGAGAGTCGAAGGGCAATGAGACGGTCAAGAGTGGAGACAAAATGAGCCCCACTGGCCAGCACCCCGATGAGAAGCACAGGGGCTGGTTTGGCACCAAGGAGGCCCAAAGCAAACCCAGGTCAGTGAAGTTGTGCAGGGAACAGGTCTCCAGGCAGGTGGATGGTGCTACTGCTGAATACTCTGTGTCTTTTTTCAATAACTGACACCACATTTCCAACTGATAAGATGTATACAAAGGGACAGATTTACTATTGCTCCAGTGCAAAGTTTATTAAAAAAACAAGAACAAATGTGGGGATGGGGCTGTTTGACAAAAACAAAACTAGTAAGAAACATTTTTGTTGCATAGAACATACATTTGGAGTTGCTTACTGCTAGCTTTCAAACGTGATCGAAGCTTTGCACTAGGGCAAATTAAAACTTTAAAAACAAGAAATGGCTTGGTAAATGAGTATTACAACGATGCTTCTTTTTCTATAACTGGAATACCTTGATAAGCAGTTAGAAAGGTGATCGTTTTCACGTGACCGTGTAGCGTCTACTGCAACTGTTATGTACTCAGCTCAGCAACATCCCACAAACCTGTGCTGCTTTCTAAACATGGCTATGAACGAAAGCAATAGTGTTTTATGTGATAAGGACCAATGTCTGTTTAAGCTAACTGAGATCATCAAAATGTTGCAAACATTAACTTACTTAATCTGTCTATTTTTTTCTGAAGCAAATCAATAGCAAACAGTTCAGATTCAAAGTGTTAATTTATTTCTGTATATTTATTTTTTGTTAGAATATTTAACCTTCATTAACAGCAATACAATCACATGGTAAATAACAATATATATATATATATATATATATATATATATATATATATATATATATATATATATATATATATATATATATATATATATTACATACTCATTTTATTTACTTTATCCCCAGCTGCCACTATGGTGGCGGTCCTTATGAATTTTGAATATTGAATCTTCACTATATGGCAGTCAGTACAAAGTCCTCAAACACTAATGTGTTTGTGCTCAAATATAATTGTGTACCAGAATAAAGACATAAATGTAAAGTATCCCTATAAAGTCAAGAGAGAGATTGCTGACTCATTCGGAAGGATGCCAGCGATAAATGCCAGTCCTTCGCAAAGTTCAAGCAATAAGACCAACACATTCCCTCTCTGTTCGGTCACCGTTTGAAATCTGAGGCATGTCAGTTTTCAGCCTTAAGAGGAATATGGTAATGGTGAAAATGAGGTGGACTTTACAACAGTTGGATTTATGTTAATGTTGTGAGTAAAGATGATGGGGATTTGTGGGATCTGGAGGGTGAGGTGTGCACTCAGGTTGTTGTGTTTTTTTATTTATTTAACTCTGTTTGTTACTAACATTAACAGCACCTGCTTTCTGCCCAGCATCCTGTTGCAAAGTGAACCAGAAACAGCACTGAAATAACACAGTTTATTATTGCTCACAACAGGGGTTGACAAACCATATAGTCAGTTATCCAGAACAGGGCTTTATTAGTTTCCAGCAGTTCCTTTTTTATTTCTGAATTATTGATACACAAAGTTGACTATGGACTGCATTGAAAGTACAGACTGTAGATTTAAGCTATTTAAAACTGGAAACGGTGTAGTAAATTGAGTTAGAAAAACTACAGGAGGCATCATAAGCAAAATGATATACAGGTTATGATAATCGGGTGACCACCCCCCCACCCCCTGTGTCTATCTGCACATCCACATATAAAAATGTTCTTTAAGATATTTCACAGCTAAAGGAAATAGAGACAAACAATATTTACAATCACACCTTTGATTGACTGTTACACCCTGAAGACTATTTCGGGGTTCTCAAAGTACTGGAGGTTTTATAGTCCGAGTTGTGCATGTTTGACATAGAGGATGTGTTATGGTGAGAACGTGCATGGTTATTCCGGGTCTTAACCCCAGAATACACATAAAAGACCATTATGTTCTCAGTTAAAATATCTAAAGAGAGTGTAGCCCTTTGTGGACACGCTGGTAAACAAGAGACCTGTCCTGGAATTGCTGTGAACACCTTAATGCAGGATAACCCAATTCAAATTTCACAGGGATAAGTTAACTACCAAACTCATTTCACATCTACCAAACCCCCAAAGGAAAAAAGCAGTCAGTACAGAAGTGGTGTAATGCACTAGCTGAGGTGTGGCCAAAGCTGCCCCTTCCACTCCTGGTCTTTGTTGCAGCCCTATTCTGAATTGCTTAATTGAACCAATCAAACCTCCATCCAGACCCTGAAGTAGTTCATTATGGAATGCCCCTCCAGGATTGTGAATGGACATCACTGCACTAGCTTGTAACCGTCCTCTAGGGATCTGGGTTTGTATCTGGCTCTGATAGATGTTCTCTGTTTGATGTTCTCAGCTCTCCCCTCATTCAGTTCACTTCAAACACTAGCACTGAAAGTCTGTGTGCAGGCAGCCTCAAAGAACAGCTCCCTCACTCTTTAAAAAGCTTACATTGTTGCTGCTTATTAGATACTAAAACAGAAGGTTTAAACAGGATGCACATTTGCAAACATATTGCACCCCTCCTAAGTCCTACTGAAAAGTATCTTAATGGAATTCTGCTTAGGATCCAGTGTGTGTAACTCTGCTTTTCATTGACTCAGGCTGTTGGCTTTTGCATCTAGAACTTCAGATCGGCATCTTTAACGAAAGCTGCTTAGTTTGAGGTGGAATCTACAATACCTTTACTGTGTGTGTTAAATATTTTGGTGGCAGACTTTTGCAAGTCAATGCAACTATTCTAGGTATGTACAGTGTCAAGCTGAGTGTGTGGTATACATTTTCTTTGTTTTTGAAACAAAGTGGTGATTTTGCATGCTGTGGGTTCAGTATTCAGGGGAGTGAAGCTTACTTCTGAACATTAGAACTGTGAATGAGTTTCTTTACATATTTAGAACTGACCCGTAAATACGTGTCAGCTCAACATTCTCAGACAGTTTGCATTAAAAAAAAAAAAAAAAGAAGAAAGTACCACTTGTATTCCTCGTGCTGACATTTGTTAAATGTGGAGCAGTATTTATATTAAGATGTACTGCCTCACATTTTGGTTCTTTGTTAGTCTTTGTGTAAAGGGGTACCGATACCACAATCTTTGACTTTGATGCATTCTGTCTGATAAAAAGATGGGAACTGACAGTTTGGGCAGTAGAATCTGTGGCACATGGTTTGACTTTCTGGGGCTGCCAGTTGATTTGGGAGAGCCCTTCAAAAGCACCTAGTTGTGACAAAGGTTGCTAGTCATTGTTAGGTTGATCGGTGTGTTGTTAAGGATATGGTGTGGTTGACGTACGACACCTTACATTTTAGGTATGACATACTTTCTGACACTGTTTTGTTTACACACCATCGTGGTTTTAAAATTGCCTTTTGGGAACTGGCTATAACCGATGCCTACAACTGACACCCTGCTGACAAAAAGGTTTCTAAATGGTCCTTCTCTTGAGATTTTAAGCAGGAGGTCAGTGTAATTTCTAGTGAAGCAGTGTCCCATTGCTAGGATAGAGAAGTGAGAATGGTTAAGACTAGCGCTTTTAGCATAATTGTTCTCTCAAAGACGTTAGGAATGTATTCTAGGAGAAAGGGAAGTTCAGAGAACTTCAGCTATTTTGAGGAATCTACAAATTAAGGTCTTGCAAAGATTGCACAGCTTTCCCACACTGCACCTGAAAGTTGGTGGCATGTGCTTAACATGTAGAGATGTAGCATTATTTTGGTTTTGTATTTATATACAGTCAATTCTCATTAATATGAATTTCAAGGGACCAGCAAAAAAATGTACCTTATCACTAATTCTTATCAGGAGTATAAATGAAATGCATACTCTGTTTTCTTTCAAGTACGAAATGTAACCATTACTGAATGGGTATTTACCTCCTAAAGACCCAAATCCTGAATACTTTATACCAACGCTGCTCTTTTGAGCCTGTGATGCAGTCATGACCTTGCCCCCCCGAGGAATTAAAAGGACTTGCAGTCACAGATCTTGGCGCAATTTTTCCTTTCAAGACTGACCTGATCGGAGAGCCTTGTTCAGATAAGTACATTGTTGCTTATATCTGTATATATTTAGCATTTTATGTGTTTTACACATTTTGTATGTGATCATTTAAATGAATTGTTGTAATAGTTTTTCTATGTACGCATATTTGTGTGCATTACAGCCTGTTGCTAGTTACGTGCCACTGCGGCCTTGTGCCCCGCGTGAAGCCAGCTGACTTTGTGCTCTTCCCTCAGGCTGCATAGCTCTGGTTGGAGCTTATTTTCTTTCTCGTTTTTGCTAATTAGCACCATATGAGATGTTTTATATTATTTATGTAATTGTTATAGTACTGTTTTTTGTTGAGAGAACATTTTCATTGTGTTTTTTCTGTGTTTTACAGATACCACGCGCAGGCCTGTCTGTAACTTGTAACTCAGCACACATGCAGTAAGAGCAGCTGCTGGGTTTAGCAACACTGCTCAGGACCAAGATACTTGCTTAGGCTTGTTGTTGCTTGCCATTACAACAACATTTTCTTGATGCCGTTTTGGCGACCAGCTATTTTAGCATTACCATTGCGAAGGTTGTTAGTTAATTCTAACAAGCAGGCTTCCTTCAGTCTTGTGTTGGTCCTGGTTGAGTGGTTTTGCCAGTGGCTTTTACAGGTGGGCATTCTTGTACGTTGCCACTTACGGTGACTGCTACCCGGTGGACTTGTACCGAACCGGTCCTGCTTGGTTCTTGACCCGTCCGGTCGATATATAAGCAGATTGAGGCAATCGCAGCATCTGCAAATTTTGTGCCCCTTTCTCCAAGCGCATACTTGTGAAGAGGTTATCCCAAAGCTCTAAGAAATATTCTGCATTCCTTACTTCTACTCAGCGCAGTCCCCCATCACCCTCTCTTAGAGAGGTGGCTGCGCCCTCACCCCATGGCTCTGCACCCGGGAAAGTAGCCCAGGCAGGAAACAGTCTTCACGGTCTTCCTCAGCCTCCTCAAGCTCTTCCTCTCCTTCCCTTCCTCATGGAAGAGGAAGAGTCACCGTTCCAGGCGATTGGCGGAGCAGATGGAGAATATGCCCATGTATGATGCGGAAAAGCTAAGCCTGGCCCAATGTCCACCGCTTGAGACTTCCATTGTTGCTTTGGCACCTAATTTGGAGCTGCTGTCCAAGGACACTGCCTGCCCAAACAAGCAGTGCCGGGTTTCTGAGGTGATCCTCAAAAGGGCTTATTCAGCCAGGGCGTCCGCTGCATGGCTAGGGAATTGTACCAGCATCCTGGTACTCTGCTGCAGCGCTCTCACTGTGCGCGGGAATCCACTAAGGAGCTGGTTCATTGTCGGACCAGGGGTCACAGATGGAGATTAGATAAAGGGGCATTCACAACAGAAAATAGGAGGCACTTTTTTACACAGAGAATTGTGAGGGTCTGGAACCAACTCCCCAGTAATGTTGTTGAAGCTGACACCCTGGGATCCTTCAAGAAGCTGCTTGATGAGATTTTGGGATCAATAAGCTACTAACAACCAAACGAGCAAGATGGGCCGAATGGCCTCCTCTCGTTTGTAAACTTTCTTATGTTCTTCATATGTTCTTATGGTTCGCCTGCTTCCTAAGCATGTAAACCAGCGGCAAACTGGCACCCTAGGTCCCAGCAGCCCCAAAAACTAGCACAGCCGGTTGCGCCCGCTGCCAGAGGCAATGGTCGTGACGGGCTTGCGGCTGCTCATCGTGGAGGCCATAATAGGTTCCGCCACCCTACTCAAAGACAGATGGCGCAGGCTAAGCCACAGGCTAAACAGCAGCCCTAGGAGTTTGCTTTGAGTTCTCGAAGTGCATGGAAGCTATTTTGGGCCCATTCAGACTCAAAGGCATCAGAGTACTGCTGAGCTGAAATTGCGATAGTTTAAAGCAGCTTTCTTGTTTGCTATCACCTCCGCAAAGTGGATGAGTGGGATGCAGGCATTCTCCATTTTTAACTGAGGCCAGGACAAACGTCACTCTCTGTACCAATCCTGCGTTCTTGTCGAAGACTATCTTGGCTTTCCATGTTAACCAGTCCATGGAATTGGAGGCTTCCATCTACCTCCTTTTCACTGACAGGTAGTGACAGCTCCATACGCTCTGCCCAGTTTGACCCTGGCGTATAATGTTGACAGGACAAAAAGTTGGAGGCAGTCTGAACAATTTTTTATGTGCTATGGGGCAGAGTCCCGTAGTCAAGCCCTGTCGAAGCAGCGGCTGTCCAAGTGGATAGCAGACACTGTCAAGACTACTTATGAGCTGGCCAACATGCCCCCTCCAGAAAAGCTCAGTGCCCATTCAGACATGGGCCTTGCAACTTTGTGGGCTTTTTTCCAGGGTGAATCTGTCAAGGACATGCAATGCAGCGGTGTGGGCTACTCCCCATACCTTTACTAGGTTATACAGTCTGAATGTTGTGGATCCTCAAAACCCTGGTTTTGGAACTAGAGTGTTAAGGGCAGCTTCCTAGTTGACCCTTACAACACAGGCATAGAGGTGAAATTCTCCCTCAATGCTTTCACCCTAGCTACTTGTTACTGGGGTACCGAATGGTGACGCACAAGGCAGCCTTGTAGTGTTCCAGTCGTTCTGCAATCATGCCCTTGCAACGGCTTGGGTATACTCACCCATTCAGTAATAGTTACATTTCGTACTTGAAAGGTTCCCTGAAATAGAAATGTAACCATTAACTGTCAAGGTCACTGCATCCATTATTCGCAGCAGACTTAAAGGAAAAATGACGCCGAGATCTGTGACTGGAGTCCTTTTGATTCCTCTGGGGCGATGTCATGACTGCGTCACAGGCTCAAAGACCAGCTTTGGTATAAAGGATTCAGGATTCAGGTCTTTAGGAGGTAAATACCCATTCAGTAATGGTTACATTTCTATTTCAGGGAGTCAGGGTTATGGTAACCTAACATTTTTATTGGTTACAGGAACACCTAACACATCACATTTCAATTACAGTACAATAACATATTATACATTTAAATGTACTGTGCATTTGATTGAAAATACATTTGTAAGTAATCTTTTTAAAAAAAGTATACATTGCAAATGAACTGCAATTGAAATCTGCATGTCCCATTTTAATCACAGGCATTTTCAAACCATGAAAGCAAGGTGTCCTCAACATCAGGTTAATGAGCAAATCAGAAACATTGACGTCATGCATCCACAGTTTGCTGTTCATATGCCTGTATCATTGAATCCAGGTTTTTCAGAATGGTTGACAAAGTTTTTGCAGGAATGTTGAATTCTGCAGCAACATCTTCCTTTTTTTAGTGTGGTGGTGCATTATCTACTGCTTTTAACTCCTTCACTTTTGTATGCAAGGATAATGCAAGTTATTTGCGCTGCTTCATGGAAATGGCATTGATGTGTGAGCATTATGGCATCTTGAAAACTATGTCTGCTACTCAAAATGCATCATAGAATCTGTAGTCCCAAAACAGCACTAAATTACAGTACAGAGGTGCTAATCTGGACGCAAGTTAATACATTTCCCAATATTCTTTACACTCAGCTGTTCGAAGTAGGGCAGTTTGTTTGTTTGTTTTGCTGGGACCTTGTAGACATCTGTAGGTGCAGGAAATTATTTTAGTCAGAGTTTGTTTTATTGAGAATTTACTATTATAAATCAAACCCATTTTCCAAAATTTTGAACTACGACATAATTCATTTTCTAGCCTGACTAAAATTCTGACCTATCCTGACCCAATTAACCATGTGTGTAATTCAGAGGTTTCTGGATGTGGCTGACCCTGAATTAATTGAGTCAAAAGGCTTTTTAGGCTCTTATGAATCGGTCCACTAAGAGGTCTGCTTAATAGTTTGGTTTAAGATAGCTTCTAGGTGGATAATGAACTAATGACTGTGTCTGGATTCTAGCATTTTAATATTTGTAGTTCAGTGTTTAGCTTCATTTTGCTGGATTGTGACTCAGATTTTTCTTCCTGGTTTGTCCATTCTAATACACAGATTTGAATTGTTTGTACAGTATTGTATGTGGGTATCCACTCTGCTTTTAGTAAATGCACTGCTATAGTACTTGTTTCAGAGCTGTCAGTTCTCATTTAGTTGGCCATCGTGCTCAGTGAGATACACAATGGGTTTGCCGGCACCTGCACATGAATCAATGAGTAACACACACTATAAAAGTTTGTTTTCGGGAATTATTCTACTTGCAAATTATTTGTAGGCCAAATTGCAGATGTTTCCAAATGACAGTTGAAAAGCACCATAGCCATCTGTTTTGCTTGCTTTAGATGGCTGCAGCATAACTAATTGTTGCCCGGAAACAAACTTTTAGGTTCTGTTTTTTGTGTTTGTTAGTGGGGGACCTTCTACAGCAAAGTATCACCATATCATTTTTTTTTTTTTGTCTTTTTCCATGTTTCACCCAGAGAAAATGAAATCGATTTCAGGGACATCAATTAATCAGTAACCTAAAATAATTGTTTGCTTTTTATTGAAAATAAATCCAAAGACAAAATATCTGCTATGTAAATCTGCTATGTAAATGCCAATCCTGCTATGTAAAATATCCTACACGTCTAAGTATTCAATTATTAGACATTATTAGACATGGAATTAAGGGATACATTTGTTTTCTTCCTTGACATTTTCATGAATTTTACAAAATTATATTGTATGTTGAAAAATATTCCAAGTCTTCACATGAAATGTCCATTTGAAACCTAAAACCGAAACTCTTATAATATAACACTTAAGTCAATTATGTTTTGACTACTGAAAAACCTTGGTAATCTTGCGTTATTTCTGAACAAATTATTAAATAATTGGTGGTCCTTATTTATTGCTGGAGAATGTTGCCTGTCATTTCTAACCTGCTGGGCTCCCCCGTGGCACAGCACTAACTAAGAGGACTGTTTGTGCCTTCCCTCCACAGCCTGGACGTGTCTCCTAAGGTAGAAACCAGCTCAGATGCTCCCACTCACATCTCAGCTTCCTTCCCTGTCTTATCCTCTCCTGCTTCCGCTGTTGGTCCTGTTTCACTGGGCAGCACGCATCACGTTAACCCCTTCACTCCTGCACTTGTCACCCCACCTTGCCAGTCCTCTACCAACCCCTTCTTCACCAATATCCAGAGTAACCCTTTCTTTGAGGAGCTGTTAGCTGACCAGGTGCTAAAATCTTCCTCACCCACTCACTGTCTCTCCAGTTTCGCCCTTGAGCCTTCTCATGCTACTTCCTCTTGGACTGAAGGTCCCCGTTCCCCTGTCGATGAGTCATTCCCAAAACCTGGCCCTGCAGAGGAGAAGCCCAGTGGTAATGCTGTTATCCCAGGACCGGTTCCAATGCCATTTCCGAGGGCCAACATTCGGATGCCAAGGCCTGTCAACACACCCTGTCCTTTGTTGGTCCCTTCCGAAAGTGAGACCACAGGGGACTGGGAAGATTCATTTGATGCCTTCGCTGCCAGCAGGCTCAAGCCAGAGCAGAAAGGTAAGAGTACACCCAGGTCAACAGGGGGATTGCTCCACTTGGCTGAGACAGGGGTTCTTTCACCTCTGGCGACAGTAGGCCCTCAAGAAGATTCTTCCAAGTCACAGGAACTTGTTGAAACATCGAAATCAGATGGTGTAGTGGAACAGCCTTTTGCACAAGCTAGCAACTCCAGTGCCCCACCCATTCCTCTGCGCAGGTCAGTAAAGGCCAATGTCAAGGACAATAACAGAGGAAGCTGGTTAGATAGGGCACAGGTGATTGCAGTTGAGAAAGAAGCAAGCTTGCTTTCCCAAACAGACGGTGCAGCCATGCAACTTCGGAAAGAAGGTGATAGAGACAAGAGTCTACTGACTCCATCACAGAACTCTGTGTTAAAAGCACCAGAAAAGGACAATGTTTCTTTAACAGAATCGAATGTTAGTTTAAATGAAGAATTGAAAAACAAGGAAGGGTCTAGCACTAATGATGCATTTAAAAGCAGTGATGCTCTGGTGGATACCGTAGAAGCTGTATATAAAGATCTTGTGGCAGAAGTGAGTCAATCCACAAAGTCTTCTCTGCCAGATGAAAATAGCCCAAGATATATGGGTACGTGTTCAGTAGCATTCATGTCTAAAGCTATGCAGGGAACGAATGAAGATTTAGACAAGCTTGTGAAGCAGTTGCCTTCACAGACGCAGAACACAGCCATTGAAACACCTAGAAGTGATCCAGACAATTCTAAAGATCCCTCTGCCTCCACCCATGAAGTAGGAACCAGTGAGGTATCAGGAAGTGAAGCAGATAGTGGCACAAGGAGCTTATCAGAACCGGAAGGTAGTATTAGCGTGTCAGGGAGCGACCTAGATATTAATGAAAATAATTTTAATGGCTCAAACCAAAAAGGATTTGAAAGCACAGGAAGCAAAACAGATAGTGGAACAAAGAGCCCTACTTCTTCTAAGCAGGACCAACTTGCTGGGATATCAGGAAGTGACACATATTGTAGGACTAGCAAATCAGATGGGTTGGTTCCAGAATTTTTTAGTAATAGTTCAGAATCTAACGCTAGTAACCCAGTTGGCTCATTCCCAGAGGTTATCATTAATACACATGATGCTAACAAACCGTTTGGATTATTTTCTCATGTTTTTACTAATGCACCAGAAACTAATGATAACAAGTCAATCAGTTTGCTCGCCGATGTTTGTTCAAATACACCAGAAACTAACGCTGGCAAGCAAATGCACTTGTCCCCGGAAGTTTTTACTAATGCACAGCAGACTAATGCTAATTCAAATGTCTCCCTTCCTGAAATATATACTAATGCATCAGGAATTCAGATAGATAGCAGTATCAGAGGATCGTCGGCCATAACGGAGAAATCTGTTGCTGAAAGAGATCAAGAGAATAATGCTAGTTCACTTGTCTTGACTCAAGAAGTCAAACTTGCAAGTCTGGTGGCTGACAGGCAGGATACTTCCAAGAAAGTGCTTGCTGTGATAGAGGAAGTCACTTCTGACTTTCTCGGTGGCAGACCAGCAGTTAGCGTTCGTAACAGGACACTTTCTGAGAAACCGAATCTTTCTCCTTATGTGCCTTCAGCGGCTGTGGAGAAGTGTTCAGCCGAAACCTCTGGACTGTTGACTCATGGGTCCATCACAAACGGTGGCAATTCAAAACATGATGGCATAAACCTGCTCTTAGACAAACATGCTAATAATGCTGTGCCATTGGAACCTGAGGCTAATGTTGAAAAATCTGTAGAAGTTGCACCAGATTTGACAGAGGGAAAGTTCTTCTATGAGTCCAAAAAATTAGACGTTGACCCAGGTGATGGAGCTAATAGTGGTGAGCAGCAAACTGGAAATGCAGATAACTTGCCGCTGATTGCAGTTGCACCACCACCAAAACCTCCAAGAGTTGTCGCTGAGCTTTTTTCAAACATTCCAGAACCGAGTCCAAGCTCACAGGAAGTCAAATGCAATGTGGTAAAGAAGGATGTCTCCAGGCTTGAAAAAGAAAACTATTCTGGGATGGTGGAGGTTGAAGATTTGATTAAAAAGGAGGAAGATAATTGTTCATTTGCAGTTCTTTTAGACTCTTGCAGCAGAGCTGATGAAGTTCTGTCCAGTGAAATACTGGGTGCAGATAGATCTCAGTTGAAACCAGGAAATATTACAAATACAAACCTAGAGTCTCCTGGGTATGGAATGGTAAACTCAAAAGAGGACACAGAATTAGAGCAATACAAGACATGCAAGTCAACATTTTCTTTGGAAGGATTAGACCCAACTCCAGACACAGACGGCAACATCAGACCAATGTACCCAGGTGAATCCAAACAACCTTTTAGATTAGAGATGGGCAGCACCAATACAGAGACAAAATCAGACTTTGCAGGACAGACCAAAGTGAATTCAGGAAAGAGCTCCCATATCAATCTTGATTCCTCTCAGAAGAAGGATGAGACTGAGCAATCAGAGACATTTCAAAGTATTACACAAAATGCAAAAACTATTACAGACATAACATCAGAAAACCCAGTGAAACCACAGCATGACATTGACGCACCTCTCATCCACTGCAGTGGGCTTGGAGCCATGTCTTCCAAGTCACCAATCAAAGCACAGGAAGCAACACTTCCCAGCCAGTCTCCGGCCGCTAGTTGGTTCACGTCCAGTGTATCTCAAGATATGGTAGTAGACCTAAAGAGTGAGGAGTTTTGGAGGCCTCAGCGCGAAGGCCAGCAGAAACGACACAGTATTGGCTCTCCCTTTGAAAATCCCTTTAAACAGTTTATGTCCCTCAGTGGCAACCCCTTTGTGCAGACACCCTCTTCCCAATGCCAATCCTCGGAGCATTACTCCTCTTCGATATCCTCCGCTCAGAGAGGGAGCTTCAAAGACCTTCACATGAGGGTGGCACCGCAGTGTGTGCGCTCAAGCAGCCTCCCAGGGGATCATTTCTTCAGGTCCTTCCTGCATGAAAGCAATCCCCTGGCCGCTTCCACCCCCTCCCTTGTGGCTGCGACTAACTCCAGGTTAACCCACCTCCCCTCCCCCATCCTGTCCTCCTCGACTGTGGGGCCACCAACAGCGATCGCCCAGGCAGCAGCAGCCGCTGCCCCCTCCTGCCCTCCACCGCTCATGGTTTTGCCCGAGGAGACACAGCCAGCTGAGAGCACCCCGCTGGGTCACGGAAGCAGGTGAGACAAAAGGGAAAATATTAAGAAGGGGTGTTCGAGGGGGCTCGAAACATTCATCAAATAATTTTAGTTTCTTATAGTATTACTACATTTCTGGGTTGGTTAGGAGGTAACATTTTTAATTATGCAGCTGACTTCAAAAAAACAAATTCGATTTAATTACAGAGTAAAATAACTTGGAAATGAATTTGGTAGTTAAACTGAGATATGGAGGGAACAAATCTAACAAATTGTATTTACTAAAGTAAGAAGTGCTCAACCATTTAGGGTGGCCCTTGGTATGTGCACCTTGTGGCAAATCATTAAATAAAATCCATCGCAAACTTCTGGTTAAATAAATAGGAATGGTGAGGTGGTTGATTAAAAGATGGGCCTTATTAAAAAAAATACAAAATACATGTGGAAAAACATTCATAGTAAAGCCTAAAAAAGGACAACCAGTATCTGTCCAGCAAACTCAGTCTTTCAGAAGACCTGTAACTGTTGGTAAGATGGGAACATCAATCAAGAGGGGATCATTCCAACAGCCACTAGCTTGGATTTTAAGTGAGTATTGGTGATGTGAGGTGAGTAGTACAATATACAATACACCTTACTTTTATGTAGCGCTCTTCATGCGAAGCCAAATAAAAAGGAATCCGTCTCAAAAATAAGCTAACTCAAAACAGATATGTTTCTAAAATTGATTTCAAAGCTTCAACTGTGTCAGCATTCCTGATATGAATTGGGATAGAGTTCCAAAGGCACGGAGCATAACTACTGAAGGCCCTATGGAGGCCCTAAACCATGAATGGCCTTATAAGTAATAAGGAGAATTTTAAAATCAATACTGAACTTTACCGGAGTAATGTGTTGTGAACAGCGAGTGCGAGTCAGCACTCGGGCTGCAGCTTTGTGAACCAGTTTGAGTCGACGCAGTTTAGAATCGGTTAGGCCAGCAAACAAAGCATTACAGTAAGCTAGCAGAGAAATTAGAAAAACATGAGCAAACATCTCAGCATCTTTATCAGATAAAATGGTTCTCAATTTGGCAGTGTTCCTCAAATGATAAAATGAGGCCTTTATAACTGAGCTAATGTTGGTGTCCAAACACAGTTCTGGATTCATAGTGATTCATACATTTTTCATAGTATTAGATGGAGTCGAGTAGTCTTTGCTTGTGTTTTTAAATTTCACTTTTGTACTAATGTAATACAATAAGCTATTGGACTAGCACCAAGCCCAAACAGAAAAGTCAAACCTGGCCTACTGTAGGATCCAACTATAAATGATGACAAATAAAACTGACACACAATGTTCAAAAGTCTTTCATAGCAATAACAAATCTACCCCAAAGATAAGCACATCTGCACATTTTAAGACTAACATCCACATCCAACCCTTGTTATCAGTTGCTTTTAAAATCCATTTATAATGGAAATTGGTGAGGACATTTGTTAGTACAAGTTACAGCGAGTTTCATAATCTGGGAATGAAATGAGATCTGTCTGTCTTTTGGTACCGTCCCATGTCACACTTACATATTTTCTTGCATCTAGAGAACTGCTTACCCCGCTATCCATTGTGGCTCTGTTGGCCAGGCTGCTTCCCAGCCCTCGGCTCTACCCACCAGTTTGTGTGTGCTACTCTGGATTTCACGGTAGATTTGTGGTCTCTTTAATTTCTCAGCGGACATCCTTCCAGGGGGGCCCTGAAGTCATCACACAAACAGTTTCCCAGAAGGCTTTGTTACAGAGCACTCATTTTTCACCTGGCTGGACTGAGAGTTGCATGGCCCTGCCCAATTACCAGACAATAACTTCCTGCCATGATAATTATTTTCCATGCAAGTTTCCTGACAGAATGTGAGGCCCAAAGTACAGACAGTCTTGCTCTCTGAGGTGCTCCAGTCAACACCTTCCTGTCAAGCTGATGAAAGCCAGCTCACCCAGGGGACTGATGTGTGTGTATGTACTTTATTCAACAAAATGGTACAGCAACACAAGTGTTTGTACAAACAGAACACATCTACTAAAATAAACTTGGTCACATGAGAGGCCTGTCAACATTGGAGTGAAGAGACCCTGCTATTGGTGTTCGGCCGTACAGTGTTCTAGTGGAGTTACATTATGGGACAAATAGGAGTCATAACTGGTATTATGGACAAACACAAACAGATCATGTAGAGTGGGACTGTTGGGAAGAGTTGCTGTCCCTTCAGGTGGTGCATGTAGAAAGAGAGATGAACATTGAGTTAGAAGTAATGTACTGTAATATTTATTAATCTGATTGGAAGAGAGGAACTTGATTTTTGTAATGAGAAGTTCATTATTAGTAAACAAATCGCACTTTGAGAACAGAAGAGGTACAACTACAAAAACTTTATTCAGGTGTACAGCAGTTAAAAGCAAAGAAGAGCTTGTGCCAGGTTTAATGGCTGAGTTACAGTGATCTCTCATTATTACAATCGCAAAATATGGTATTTTAAAACAACAAATAACATTTAGTGTTTAATTAGGTGGACAATTAAAGCATTTAAAGTGATCTAAGGTGATTTAAATTGGTGAACTTCTTTCAAGATCAAACGTGTTGATTAGGAATGTTGTACTGTCATTAAAATTGAATTCCCACCAGGGGTGAGTCATCATTTGTATCTCTCATTCCTAATAGGTAGTTGTGACTTGCAATTCAGGGCAGTAGAACTGCAACCATATTCCTTGTTTATTTTAAAGGAGGGTTGACATTGTTGAGTCAGTTATCCCTTTTCACTGTATCATGCACTTTGATAGGGGTACAGTGGTTGGGTCCGTACCTGTTTTGCAGCAACATTTAACTGTATTTTAAGAACCACTTATCCAAGAATGATGAAATATACTAAGGCATTCTTTAGGACAGGTTGAGGATTTCTCGATCTGGGTCATGGTTCGGTGTTGATCTGCTGGGCTAAGGCAGGGATAGACAACCTTGGCTTTTCCAGTCCCTTCCATTGCAGTAGTTTGTTCCTGTTTAATTGCCCCTGCTAAAGATTGATTAAATAAATAAGGACTTGCAGTGGAATGGACTGGAAGAGGCAAGGTTGCCTACCCCTGTAATAGGGAACTAATCTTATTTAGAACTTCTTTTCCAGAATTTGATAGAAGTTTGCATGGACATTTTGTACCAACAGATCAGATCATCGTCACAAGGTTTCATGGTGTTGACTCCAATATTGGGATGTCTTTGGTTAACGTAGGTTTTCTGCCTTGTTTCTTTTTGTATTTAAACTTTATTTTCTCCTAATTTGTGTTTCTTCTTGGTTTATTATCACTGTGTGGGTGGGATTTTGCTTCTCCTTGATAATATCCTCTATTCATTGATCTGCTTTAGCTGAAGTGCCACTGTTGATTTGATTCAATCGTCATTGTAGAAGTGTTTCACCACTAGCAATGACATTTTCACTTTTGACTTTATTCACCCTTGTGGCAATACTGCTTTCCACAGCTTGTACGCCCATTTTCTGAATTAGTGCTGCAGATAAATTGACTTAATTTTGGAAGGAAAAAAGACAGCTGGTGATTAGATGACACGTGATCTTCTGATTCTATTGCTTGCCGAACACATTTGTGTTAGCAACTTGCAAGTTTGTGATCTTGGAGCTGTTGGCTCTTTTTTTTGCTGCTATTGCTTTGCAGTGGGTTGTCTTGGTGCAGTTGTGATGGTGAGAATTGAAGCAGAGTGCACCCAATAATCCACTGCACGAGGATCCTTGCAAAAAACAGGGGTCTGATAAACCACCAACTGCTTGGAGGAGTCAAGTCTCTCTCTCTCTCTCTCTCTCTCTCTCTCTCTCTCTCTCTCTCTCTCTCTCTCTCTCTCTCTCTCTCTCCTGTTCCCATGGTAACCGACCAATACCCTGATGACCGCTTGCCTCCTCTGCAGCCCTCACCCGGTGAAGCCCCTCAGCTCCTCGGCCCCGCATGATGAGAAGAGACAGGACGGCAGCTCTACTCCAGTCAACGTGCTTGAGAAGCAGAAATCCACTGTGCAGCCTGTGCACAGCACCCTGCAGGGACATCATGACGCAGAGGGGATAAAGGTACAGTACACCAGGGTTGTAGGGGCACCGTAAACTGGTACAGATACTGGTGTTTGCAGAGGGGATCAAGGTACAGTACACCAGGGATGTAGGGGCACCCTAAACTGGTACAGATACTGGTGTTTTCATGCTGCCATTTTTTATGTGAACAACTCCCAACTCTTCTCTTGTTGTTGAAATGGTGCTTTCCAAAATATCTTCCATGCGTGGCAAGTAATAAAAATAAATAAATAAAGTAGATTAACTCTTTATAGTGCACACCATATGTACACAACTGAAAGCAGTTTGTGGTCTGGGGAACATTGATATATTTGTATAAATATTGTACACATTAAAAATACATCAATACAATTACAACCAGTTGTCTCAAATTTAAGTGGAGTGTAAGTGCAGTAGGTTCTCTCTAATCCAAACTAGTTAGGACTGGATCCTCTTCAGATTAGTGATTTGTTCATGGTACGAATCTGTACCAAACAGCAAACGGGGTGAGGGTGGGGGTGGGGGTGGGGGCGGTTATAAGGAATCCTACAGACCAGTAAAATTTTTCATGTAAAAGACAATAAAAATAAACAATAAAGCTACAACTAAAACAGACAAGAGAAGTAACCAAGTGGAGCAAAATTAGGTAAATGTCCATGTGTCCCTAAGGTAATTTACTCATTACAATGAACTGATGTGCAGTGTGCTACACACACACACACACACACACACACACACACACACACACACACCAAGCTACTCAACTCAACTAAGGTGTATTCATAAAGCATTAGTGTGTGCCAGTGACTGCATTGCAGTCTCGGTATTTACTGCAGTGCAAATTCTTTAGGAAGGTACTAGGATCATGTGCACTCCCTGAGGTGCTAACCAAGCATATACAAGTAATCAATATTTAATTAAGCATTCATTACCAAGCAGTTGTGCTAACACACTTTTAATGGAGTCAGACATGTAATTTAGTTTGGATCCACACTCGAAGGAGGGCAGCACTTCAGATATCAGACATGAAGATCTCGCACAAGATATTAAACTGAATTAATGTTTTTTGGAGCATTTTTAAGTCGACGTTTTCTAATTTTCCCTGACGCGTACAGTCCTACATATATATTGGACACAGTTTGGGATTAATTATTTTTATTTTTTATTTTTTGCTAGTGTCTGTCCAGTACTTGTGCTTTCCTGTTCACTGATATTCATTAACTTAAGCCAAGCTTTCACAATAAGCCTCCATCTTCAGGTGACGAGGTTTGTACATGTCCCTATCTCTTGTTATTACATGAGGTTCTACTGTCCGAGGTTCTTTGAGTCTGATGGCGATTTGTCATGAGTTTTCTTCACTGAACAAGGGACGGTTGAAGCCACAGATGTAGTAACCAAGGTTTACAATCCACGAGTTACTGTTTTTACTGTCATTGTGTAGTTCAAACTCCATCAAGGTTTAACACCAAGGTTTGTTGATGGCGCTCTTCACTAATAAGATATCTGGTACATACTGTATAGAAGGAATAGTGTGTTATACGTTTGATGTTGGCGACCTTAAGATTCAACCCTGCTTTGAGGTGCCATCTGTATTGTCACATTTCTATCTGCTATTGGGACAAAACAGTCTGAAATCTGTACTGTTCATTTCCACCAACAGCAGAGCTCAAGGTCAAGATAGCAGAAGTGTTTGTGGATAGTTTTGATTGTGTTTCAATTCCAATTCCTTTTGAAAAGCAATTCCCAATTCCCTTTGAAGGAATTGGAATTGATATGTTAGAGACATAATAATTGTTGTGATTGTTCAACTGCTTGCATTTTAATTGAATTGCCTAACAGTGACTTAAATTCAAGTAATTTGTTGCCACTGCGATAAGCTCATTTTAATAGAATACTGCTAATTGCAATTTTGATCAGTTATGTGTTGGAATTGATAAAAGGGCATTGGTGTTGGAATTGGGAATTGATGTTAATTCCCAATTCAACTGGGAAGATAGCGGATGTGTTTGTGAATGGTTTTGAGCCCCTTCTCGACTTCTCTGCCCTCGAAACAGGCCAGCAGTGCATAATCAATCCTAGACTTCAACCACTACATTTTGTGCAGTGCTTTGTCTCTGATCGATTTTATTCTGATTTTTCTGCCTCATGATGGCCAGCTTTACTTGCATTGACACTTCTTTCGTCCTCATGTTGTCAGACACCAGCAACAGACTCCAAAGGCAAATGCAAAGCCCAGAATCAAGACTAGACATTGACAGCTGTCTTGTTCATGCACTAACGATGCAAACAACACACCTGCCTAATAAGAAACAGCTGTGAAGCCAATTGTCCAGATACTTTTGGTACCCTAAAATGTGGGGACTATGTACAAAACGTGCTGTAATTTCTAAACGGTTCATCTGATATGGTTGAAAATACCCTCAAATTAAAGCTGACAGTCTACACTTTAACCCCATAGTCATTGTATCATTTCAAATCCAAAGTGCTGGAATACAGAGCCAAAACAACAAAAAATGTGTCACTGTCCAAATAGCTGCAACAACTGATTTGGTTTTAACATATGTCCGTGATTATATGCATCTAACCAAAGCATGAGTATTTTTTAATCAACAAAATGTATTTATAAACTAGCAAAGCTTAACTTTCGTGGTAAAATGAAGAGGCTTGCAAACACGAAAACATTATTTTACAATCCCACATAACTTTTTGACTTGCTGAACAAAGATGTAATTGATAACTGTGTAAAAGTGTGCTGCGACATGTTTGCTACCACTTTCCCACACGACACAAACCTTCTCTCCTGTGTATGTGGATGAGTGTGGGTGGGTCATGTAAGTAGTCCAGACCCATTGAGGAACTATCATCATAATCTATGGTTGTTAAGGAATAGAAAAACAATTAAAAAAAAAATTAACATGTCTACTGGCGCCAGAATTGAATGCTTGCTGGTGCTATATGAGGTACCTTAGCGCTAGAATCTATTGCTATAGCACACTAACTCTCACAACAGTCCGGCAGTGCATGGTGCCCCCTAAAGGGTGGGGGCCCTAGGAGGCCGCCTCACTCGCCTTGCCTAAGTCCGGCCCTGCCTCTCATGACAAAGGTGACATATCGACTTCTGCGTCTCTTCACAAAAAGCTTAGAGTAAACATACAATGTAAAATAAGCCATCTTTTAATTCAATTAGAATTGATATTGAAATGCTTTACTTTTCCCTCTCCTGTCCTTTCTGTTCCCTACCATTATGGATTATGGGTTGGTATGTATATACGATGCTGTCATGAACAATATTGTATAACCCTCTGTAAATGTGAAAATTACCTGTATTGTAAGAATTGAAATCAGTTTCAGTTTTTCTCCCCGTGAAGTAAAAGATATAAGTCATGTTGGTTTTATAGCATGCACTCCAACATTTTTTTTTTACTCAGTTGCTAAGACAGTCCTTAGACAGTCCGGGGTATATGAAGATTACAAGGCAGGTTTATATGCAAGATTTTTGGCAATGTTGATATATTTATATAGTCACCATGTATGTGTGATAGTTAAGTAGGCTATGCTTAAAATAGATTTAAAATATACAAAAGAAAATTATGGAAAAGGTCCAATAAATCATGAAGATCTGGATACGTCCAGTGACTGCTGTGAATAGTGCAGCTGGCAACAAGGGAAAGACCTCGTAACAGCCTGGAGAGACAGCTGACAGGAGGAAAGAGACCCCATTGGTGCTGGCAAGGGTTAGCTACCCTTGTCGGCAGTATCCAGCTCTGTGTTTACAGGATGCTGGAGACACCCGCCCAAGGCTTCTAAGAAATTAAAGAGAAAAATACCCCTAGAGTCTGCGAGAGTGAGGGCGGACACGGTTAACGACTTAGGAACAGAAACGGATATGAATATGGAGAGTACTTCACAAAAGACTAGTTCAAGATCTGCAGTTAGCAAAGACATGGAACTCCAGGTTTGTGTCTGCGGCTGGAGCAAGGCGACAACGGTCAGGGGTTTGAAGATTCATCAAGGGAGAATGAAATGCTTGAGGGAGAAGGGACAAGGGCCTCGCATTGATCAGTACTTCTTACGAAGTCAGTCAAGTCAGTCGAATGAAATCCAGCGACAGGAAGCAAACCACAGTTCGCAGGATATCAGCACCCCTGTCATAGACGTGAGGAGGACTTGCATGGACACAGTTAGTGATGAACCTAATGATCCTTGTGTACCCAGTCAGACAAACCAGCATAAGAGAGAAAAGAACCTCAACGGGCACAAGCCTGGAGTTAAATGGCCAAGAGCTTGTGAGAAAACTGCATGGGACACAGTAAACACAGATCTCTGCGTTGCATTGGAAAGGTTAAGTGCAACAGTTGAAAATAAGCTGGATAAATTTGGGGACATCACCTACGCATATGGAAGCGAGAGGTTTGGAGTTGAAAAAAGGAAGGTACAAACTATTCCTGGAAAGTCTAGATGGCAGCAGGAGATTGAACGCTTAGTTAGAGAAAGGAGACAGCTGAGGAAGCAATGGAGAAGAGCAGAACAAAGTCAGAAGGAGGGACTCAATCTCTTACAAAGGGTCATAAAAGATAAGCTTGCAACATTGCGCGGAGCTGAGCGCCTATGGAAACGCTACAAAAAGAAGGAGCGTGCAAGAACTAACTTTTATAAAGACCCATTCAAATTTGTAAGAAGTTATTCACCAGTGAGAACAATGGCACACTAAAAGCATCTAAGTTTGAGCTGGAGAGATATTTGGAGGAAACACATACAGATTCCAAAAGGCAGGAGCCTATGCCAATTCCTTCAGACATCCCACCTATCAATCCACCAGAATACCAAATGGAGGACTGTGCACCTGAGTGGAAAGAAGTAGAGCAAGCTGTGAAAAAAGCAAGGGCTTCATCATCTCCAGGGCCTAATGGAGTTCCGTACAGCGTGTACAAGAGTGCTTCAGGAGTTCTGTGAATCCTGTGGAAATTGATGAAAGTGGCATGGGAAAAACAGGTTGTACCAAGAGCATGGCGCCAAGAAAAAGATTCTACAAGCATCAGTCAGTTTCACCCTATTTCCCTATTAAACGTAGAAGGCAAGATTTTCTTCAGCATTATTGCTCAATGATTGTCAACTTACCTATTAAAGAACTGCTTCATTGACACTTCAATACAAAAGGGGGGTATTCCAGGTTCCCCAGGATGCTTAGAACACATCAATGTGATCTGGCAACAAATTCAATCAGCTAAAAAGGAGAGGAAGGAGCTCCATGTGACATTCCTGGATTTGGCTAATGCATATGGTTCAGTGCCACATGAACTTCTTTGGGCAGCATTTGATTTTTTCAGTGTACCGATGACAATAACAAATTTAGTGAAAGCCTACTTTGGAGATTTGCAATTTAGTTTTTCAACTTTAGAATTCAGCACTACATGGCAATGCCTAGAAGTTGGAATAATGGCAGGATGCACCATTTCTCCACTGGCTTTTACCATGGCAATGGAAGCAATCATTAGGGCATCAAAATGGGTAGTGGGAGGAGAGCGCTTGGCTTCTGGAATGCGACTACCACCAATTCTAGCATACATGGATGACATGACAACCATGACTATTACCTTGTAACAATTGTAAGTCGCCCTGGATAAGGGCGTCTGCTAAGAAATAATAATAATACAGTGCCTTGCGAAAGTATTCGGCCCCCTTGAACTTTGCGACCTTTTGCCACATTTCAGGCTTCAAACATAAAGATATGAAACTGTAATTTTTTGTGAAGAATCAACAACAAGTGGGACACAATCATGAAGTGGAACGAAATTTATTGGATATTTCAAACTTTTTTAACAAATAAAAAACTGAAAGTTTGGGCGTGCAAAAGTATTCAGCCCCTTTACTTTCAGTGCATCAAACTCTCTCCAGAAGTTCAGTGAGGATCTCTGAATGATCCAATGTTGACCTAAATGACTAATGATGATAAATAGAATCCACCTGTGTGTAATCAAGTCTCCGTATAAATGCACCGGCACTGTGATAGTCTCAGAGGTCCGTTTAAAGCGCAGAGAGCATCATGAAGAACAAGGAACACACCAGGCAGGTCCGAGATACTGTTGTGGAGAAGTTTAAAGCCGGATTTGGATACAAAAAGATTTCCCAAGCTTTAAACATCCCAAGGAGCACTGTGCAAGCGATAATATTGAAATGGAAGGAGTATCAGACCACTGCAAATCTACCAAGACCTGGCCGTCCCTCTAAACTTTCAGCTCATACAAGGAGACTGATCAGAGATGCAGCCAAGAGGCCCATGATCACTGGATGAACTGCAGAGATCTACAGCTGAGGTGGGAGACTCTGTCCATAGGACAACAATCAGTCGTATACTGCACAAATCTGGCCTTTATGGAAGAGTGGCAAGAAGAAAGCCATTTCTTAAAGATATCCATAAAAAGTGTCGTTTACAGTTTGCCACAAGCCACCTGGGAGACACACCAAACATGTGGAAGAAGGTGCTCTGGTCAGATGAAACCAAAATCGAACTTTTTGGCAACAATGCAAAACGTTATGTTTGGTGTAAAAGCAACACAGCTCATCACCCTGAACACACCATCCCCACTGTCAAACATGGTGGTGGCAGCATCATGGTTTGGGCCTGCTTTTCTTCAGCAGGGACAGGGAAGATGGTTAAAATTGATGGGAAGATGGATGGAGCCAAATACAGGACCATTCTGGAAGAAAACCTGATGGAGTCTGCAAAAGACCTGAGACTGGGACGGAGATTTGTCTTCCAACAAGACAATGATCCAAAACATAAAGCAAAATCTACAATGGAATGGTTCACAAATAAACATATCCAGGTGTTAGAATGGCCAAGTCAAAGTCCAGACCTGAATCCAATCGAGAATCTGTGGAAAGAACTGAAAACTGCTGTTCACAAATGCTCTCCATCCAACCTCACTGAGCTCGAGCTGTTTTGCAAGGAGGAATGGGCAAAAATTTTAGTCTCTCGATGTGCAAAACTGATAGAGACATACCCCAAGCGACTTACAGCTGTAATCGCAGCAAAAGGTGGCGCTACAAAGTATTAACTTAAGGGGGCTGAATAATTTTGCACGCCCAATTTTTCAGTTTTTTATTTGTTAAAAAAGTTTGAAATATCCAATAAATTTCGTTCCACTTCATGATTGTGTCCCACTTGTTGTTGATTCTTCACAAAAAATTACAGTTTCATATCTTTATGTTTGAAGCCTGAAATGTGGCAAAAGGTCGCAAAGTTCAAGGGGGCCGAATACTTTCGCAAGGCACTGTAATAATAATAATAACAGTAGCCTGCACTAATCGGTTATTGGGCAAATTAACCAATAACATGAATGGGCACGAATGCAATTCAAGCCCACTAAATCAAGGAGCATCTCTATAATTAAAGGTAAAGTAGCAGATAAAATGTTCTTCATTAATGGTGAGGCAATACCAACAGTGTCTGAGAAGCCAGTAAAGAGTCTTGGGAGATGCTACGATGGGGATCTAAAGGACACAGTTCGTGTGGGAGAAGTTGGACAACAAGCAGTGGAAAGGTTGAAGAGCATAGACAGCAGCGCTTTACCACGCTGCCTCAGCAGAGTGGGACTTTATGGTAAAGGAATACTGCAGCTACCAGTCTCCGCTCCAACCAAGGAGTTTAAGTGCGCCAAGGTCAGACTGGAAATGACATTAGTAGAGTCACGCGACAAATGTGTAAGGGAGGCAGCACCTGTGTTGAAAACTGGAAGAAAGCGGGCGGCAAAGATAGCTGTGGAGGACTCAAAGGCTGCCCTTCGAATTGGTGATATCATAGGGCAAGTTCAGCATGGAAGAGGGGGTCTTGGTCTCAGTTCAGCTCCTCCTATATGGCACAAGGCAGCCCCAGCTCAAAGGAGGAAGCTGGTAGTCAACGAGGTGCAAAAGCAGGAGGAGAGGATGAGGTGTATAAAGGCCATTTCCCAGGCCAAGCAGGGAGAATGGATGAGATGAGAGAGTGTGGAACCACGCAAGATTGGCTGGCAAGACCTATGGTCAATGGAACAGAGCAGGATCAGTTTCCTCATCAGGTCAACATATGATGTTCTCCCATCACCACAGAACCTAAACCTCTGGGTAGGAGAGGATCCCTCATGTCCTTTGTGTTCATCACCTGCAACATTAAGGCACATTTTGACAGGATGTAAAGTGGCTCTTAGCCAAGGACGGTTAACTTGGCGCCATGACCAGGTGCTGCAATGTTTGGCCTTAGCATTGGAAGACAAGTGTAACATGACCAATAGGTTGCCACCTGTTCCATCAAAACATTACACACAAAAGACAACATTCCTCCGCCCAGGAGAGCAACCACCAAGAAAAGGTGTTAAAACCAATCCTCGCCCAGGACAACTGGAAGCTGCTAGAGACTGGAATATGCTGGCAGATGTTGGTCAACGGCTTATTTTTCCACCTGAGATTGCCACCACTAACCTTCGACCAGATATTGTCTTGTGGTCTGGATCAGCACGCCTTGTTCATCTTGTAGAGTTAACAGTGCCATGGGAGGATGCTGTAGATGAGGAGTATGAGAGGAAGAAACTGCGGTATGGTCAACTAGCCACTGAATCGGAACAGCGAGGCTGTGGTTGAGACGGAACGATTCTGGCTGGGGATCTCAAGCACAATAGAAAGGAAAGCTGATGTACAGGTAAGTAAGCTGGGCTGAGTTGAATGGGGGACGGAGGGGGGTGATGCTGCGACGCCAGAATCACCGTCGAGCCCTCTTGAGGTGTCGTGGGCTAGTCGACGAAACACAGAGGATGGAAGGTGCCCACTTGAAGACCCCAGAGATGTCCCCTACTTAGCTCAATCCAGACGGTTGTCATGCTGATGCGCTGGGGAGACCACACTGTGGTTGATCCCTGGAGCCAGCATCGCAGCCGTTGTGTGTGCTGATGCGCTAGGGAGGCAATAAGCTGATCCCTGGAGCCAGCATTACACTTCAGCCATCAACACCAGGCAGAAGGATATCTACGTCATATAGAAGTAAGCACAAATGGATGGAGACACATATGGATCACATTAGTTTACTGTAAAGCTATGTCTTAGTTGGTGCTTATCTTGGCGAGAGCCGAGTTCTCTCGTGTAATGGAAATCATCATGTACAGAGTGAGAGTTGAGGTGCAGTAATAGTGTATAGATCGACCGCTGCATCATTTTTGCGGGCGGTGTGGCTGCCTCCTGCCACGCGGTAATTCTGGTCATTTACCGCTGTTTAGTGCATGAGGCCCAATATGTTTTCTAGTGTATGGAATCAATTATCCTTCTCTTTCTCTGTCCCCAGGCCCTGACATCCCCAGACCGTGCTGCCCGCTATTATCACCTCACCCACGATGAGCTTATCGCACTGCTGCTGGAGCAGGAGGCAGAGCTAGATAAGCGAGGGGCGGAGCTGCAGAAGTGGACTGGTAAGGTGCGCGACCTGGAGGAGTACATCGACAGGCTGCTGGTGCGCATCATAGAACAGACGCCCACCCTGCTGCAGGTGCCTCAGGGCAAATAGACAGGGATCCCCCCTGCCCTGCCCTGCCCCACCACACAAAACTACAGGCTTCACTAACAAACACAGGCACGCACCACCAGCACTGCTGATGACAGAACTGCATTGCAACACCTTGGCCCTAGGCAGTGCATTGAGTGTACATGTTCCACTTTCTATCCATTGAAGATCATTCCAGTGCTGATTTGGTTGAGCAGGCTGGCCTATGAAAGTGAAGTTGGCCTTTCAGACATGCATGCACACTTCCAATGAGGCTCTGCCCCCATGCTGGATTTAGAAATACAGGAATGTTTCGTGCACCATGAGCTATAATGTACCCACAGTGAGAATGCCAAAACACCAGATGCCTGATGCTCGGAGCAAACTCAGATGATAACTGAGGTGGCATCAGACTTCACTGCTTTAACTACCTTTGCTCCATAGAGTGCTTCTGCTGAATCCATGGTCTGATTGGATATCCTCACTTCGGTATTAATGGCTTCCAGTTTTGCCCCAACCTTTCACTGAAAAACGATTTTTTAATATGATTGTAATGTGCACAGGAATAGCCTTGGGGGTCGGTCCTGTCTAAGAGTGTGACATCATACGATCTCCATGGAGGGTTGGTATCAAATGTACAGCTGTGCTTCAAATTAGATCTTCTGCCAAAAAGATTATTCAGTAGAGTAGCTGGGGTTCCACAGGACAAATGTTAATCAAGTTGCTCAATTCCTGTAGAAATAAGTATGAAACTGCTTGTGAGAAACTTTAAACAGCTGAGAAGAAAGCAGAAGTTGGAATTACTGAGTTATTTTACCAGTTGTTGCTGTTGTAGGTTGCAAGGAATATGTAATATATGTGATCATAACTGAGTAATTTTATACAAATTGTGGTGGCAATATTGAAAACTTCATATGACAATTCTAACGTATATATGTTATTCAATAAAAAAAAGCTAATTGTATATAAAGACTTAAAACAGGACAGGGCTACTGGCTCTGTGACCTTGCTGAGCGAAAATAATTGTGCTGCGCTTGCATATACTGCAGCCAATGAAAAATGCCTGCGCACCTCTGTATTGTGGACATAGATAGGCAAATGCCACCAAAACAGAGTTGTGGTATTGATCACCCAGTGTGATTTCTGCACTATTGGGGCCAGATGCACCTCTCTCTTCCTGCTGTCACCTATTTCTGTATCTGTGAGTATCTTGCTGAGATGTGCCTGTATCTGTCTATCTAGCTACATTTTTTATACCTGTTTGTGCTAAGTTTGCATCATTTATACATACCTGTGTCTTTTTAATTACTTCTGTTTTTTGTGTATGAGTGCAGAAAAAATGATGGATCATCATGGCTTTGCTGCAACAGTTTTTAATCTAACCATCGGTCCCTTTGATGCGACTGGTTTTCCATGTTACAGATGAGAGCAGATGAGAGGGTGTATATTGAATAGAGATCCTGCCTCTGCTTTCTTATGTCCTTTCTGCGACGAATGATACAGCTTGACATTAATGATGTCAGTATACATACATTGAGCTGGTTTAGGCAACATAGAAACAGCCAGAGCTGGATAAGTGCCATGGACCGAATACCAAAGGCCTTATGCTACTGTGTTTTTTCTATTTTTTTTATTTTTTTTTTGTTATTTGATATATTTTTTATGTCTGTGTGTGGTCATTTTAAAGGTGCCCTTAAGGGAACAATTAAGAAAAATAAGATTTAAAATTATTAAGCTTAATCGTCCCATCCCGTCCCCACCCCCCCCCCAAAAAAAAGTTTGTAAATATAAAAAAGATGTATATATGAATATGTGATGAGCACTATAACTGTAGTATTGTTTCTCAAAGTATGGCGCAATGTGTACCAATAATCTTTCCAGGAACTTTAATATGTAATTATGATGCCACCAAAAACCAAGTTCAAATGGTGTTTCTCCTTGAGAAATCATCAGAAGTAGTGCTCTGCCGGTCCCTGGTTTGACATGAACCCTTTGTGCAGTTCCTCATTTTGGGATGACCGGAAAGGTGATGAGGTCCTAGCGTGGGTCGGCTTGTGAGAGGGGTGTCTCTAGGCGAACCACAGGCTAACAATCTGCTTTGAACGGGTGGTTTCATTCTTGGACAGCCACCCCTATACACGCCTTTTCCATGATTCCAAATCAGCGTCCTTTTGCATAGCATGCACCCAAGCCCTCCAAGCTGCCGAAACAAGCAACAACAAACACTGTGACAGGTTTTCTTTAGCCTTCAGTTGTGGTTAAACATCCACAGGTAACGGCTTTAAAAGGTGTTAATTCATAGGTCTGTTTATAATTGTCCTGGCATTGAGATAATATGCCACTTCTTCCCTGGTTTGTCTTTTACTTGCCTTGCAGGGGGAGCTGCTGCTGCTGTAAATGATGCCAATAAGTGTGGATAGTGCAATATATATATTGTATTAAAAAGGCAGCGCTTTCTATTCCAGTTTTCTATATAATGAAAAGGGTGTTGGCTTCATGTTTATTTATAGATATGCAATTAACCTTTTTTGTGTTAATAAAATAATTATATACAAGAAAAAGCACTTTTAAAATAATAATAATAATAAAAAAAACCTCACGGTCAAGCCGCTTTTACTACTGAATTTTTCTCCTTCAGCATATTTGGTTCCTGGAGAGCTGATCTGCACCCCTGTCAATCACAAAGTTTACAGTGTTTCAACTTGTTGAAGGCAATGCTTTTCACGCTACAGTATTTTATACATTTGATTTCCTCCAATTGATTTTTTTCAGTACGTGTTTTGACAGAATTATGGGTCTTTTAATATTTGTATATTCAAGATCTATTAAAGGAGTTTAAGTAAATCAAGAATTGATACAGAATGTATAACAACAATAAACAGACCGAGATAAAACAGTATTGCGTAATAAAATACCCATGCAAACATGTAGTAACAGCCCTATTTACAAACTCAATATACAAGCAGTGTATAGGCTTGTGTAAATATAGTTTATTTTATGTTGTTCATTTGGTTTGCGTTGCTTAATTGCACTACATAGGAGTACACAAAACTGTACCTTGCATATATCACTGTGTAAAACATAGATGCTTATATAATGTCTTCTTAATATGCTGTACCTATCCACAATGGTAAAATAACCCAGAGCTCTGTTTTGCCAAACTTTATGAATTTGGCTCCATAGTTGGTTGGATGGAGGGATGTATTAGTTGACCCTTTGAATTGTTCAGTTTCCCAGAATTCCACTGTTCTGTTTACCTGTTTCTTTGTTATTATTAGTTATGGCATGGAGTTTATCTGCACAGAGATGTATATGGAATTATGCACTGTGATATGTAAAATAATAATAATAAAAATATTGCTTTTCTAATTCTGTTGTCGGTTTACTTTTTATTTATCCAACAATTTAAATAGTGCAAATAAAAAGGCTGTTGGAGGATATTCCACTATTGGTAGGTTGATTAACTAAAATGGATAATTGATCTACACAACCTACTCAACACTTTCAATGTGTGAAAAAATGAATCAATTAAAAATAACCTGAAAACTCTTCATTAGATAAGTATTCACCCCCTTTGCTCTGACACTCCTAAATAAGCTCAGGTGCAACCAACTGCCTTCAGAATTCACACAACAAGTTAAAAGATTTCAGATTAATTACACCTGTCTCTGTAAGGTCTCACAGTTGGGTAGTGCGTTCAAAGCAAAGAAACTACCATGAACAACAAGGAGCTTTCAAAACAACTCAGGGATAAAGTTGTGGAAAGGCACAGATCAGGGGAGGGGTATAAAAAGATTTCAAAGGCATTGACTCTACCTTGGAGCACAGTCAAGTCAATCATTAAGAAGTGGAAGGTATACGACACCACCCAGAATCTGCTTATAGGGCATTGATCAAAGAAGCCAGCATGAGGCCAATGACAACTCTGAAAGACCTACAGCGTTCCATGGCTGAGATGGAAGAATGGAAGAAACTGTCCATGTGTCAACAATAGCTCAGGTACTCCACAAATCTGGCCTGTATGGAAGAGTGGCAAGAAGGAAGCCATTTCTGAAAAAAGCCTATGTAAAATCCTGCTTAGAATTTGCAAAAAGATGTGGCAAAAGATTCTGTGGTCCGATTGAACAAAACTTGAACTATATGGCCTAAATGCAAAGCGTTACGCCTGGCATAAACCCAACACAGCACATCACCCAGGTAACACCATTCCTACTGTGAAGCATGGTGGTGGCAGCATCATGCTATGGGGGTGCTTTTCATTGGCAGGGACTGGGGAGCTTGTCAGGGTAGAGGGCAAAATGGATGGAGCTAAATATAGACAAATCCTTGAGGAAAACCTGCTTCAGTCTGCAAAAGACCTATGACTGGGACGGAGATTCACCTTTCAGCAGGTTAATGACCCCAAGCACACAGCCAAAGCGACACTGGAGTGGCTTGAAAACAAGAAAGTGTATTGACTCAGGGGGGTGAATACTTATCAAACCAAGACATTTCAATTTTTTTTTTATTTCATTAATTGTTGTTTCACAATAATAATTCTCTTGCCTCTTCAAAGTGTTGAGTAGGTTGTGTAAATCAAAGGAAAAAAATCCCATTTAAATGCATCAAGATTTCAGGTTGTGACACAACAAACTGTGAAAATGTACAAGAGGGGTGAATACTTACTATAGGCACTGTATCTCTGCATTACACAGGTATTGTAGTATATAGGAGATACAAATAGTATACAGAAAATGTTTTAAACAGGGTTGGCTGATTTAAATCAAGTCCATTTAAAACACTGATTTAGATCATGATTTAAGTTGATTTTAATCATGTTTTTTCATTTACTACTATTTTAATAGTTTCTCAAGGAAAAGACATGAAAAGTATGTTTTAAAAAACCTTTTATTAACACAAACATCTTAAACTCTTACATTCTATAAACTAAAACTCTGGTTCTGATTCTGATGACCAGGTTTATTTAGTGGTGCAATCCGGAACTTTAACAATTGAACACACTATAAAAAGCAAAGTAGTCCTAAGTAACAGCTGCATGTGTTTGGACTGACACAGAAAGAGGAAGTCAAAGGAAGAAAAGTAAAAGAAAAGAATGACTGGAATGAGTGAGGGAAATTTCTCTCTGGCATACTCCATCGCTAAATTCTTGTAGTTCACATTTAGAGGATGCCACAATGATAAATAATTTGCTTTATTTATGTATTAAGTTAAGATTGAGTAATTTAGTTTGGTATATAGCTATTCACAAACCATTTCCAACAAACTTAAGCTTACAGTTTGGAGGTACTATAGAGCTACAACTACAGTACTACTACTACTACAAAAAAAGATTGAAATCAAATGAATCCGAGAGGTTTGCTGTCTTGAAGTGAAATTTCATTAAGGTGTGATGTGTTCGACACCTCCCTATGTCCCATATCAAACCAATATGGATTACTAATAAAACACAAGCTTACCTGTTTTATCTGTTGTTTTCTATTTTTCCAACAGGGGGCTCTGTCAGCTTCTTCATTGACTTCAATAAGATAATGCCTACAGCATATCCCAACTGGAATGTTGTCACAAAAAGGGATCAAACAATTCCTCAGCTTTCCAGCCAGCTGTGACTGTGACTGGCTTTTTCATTACATTACTGTGTTGCACATTCTTAAGTACCTTCAATGTACAAGAACCTCAAGTAGGGTTGCCACTTGTCCAGGTTTAAGTGAAATGTTTAAGAAACACCAACCCTCCTTTAATATTTTCTTTGACATGCATTAGTTGCTTAAATGATTTCCACTATCTTATTAGAAATGTACTGTTTAGTGAACGTCTTACTGATTATTTTTGTTTAAGAAAACTTAACATCAATAATAATAAGACAAATATAATAACTTTTAACCCATCCCTGTCACATGTAATTCTATGCACGTGTCCCTAATAAATTAACAAGTTTGATCCTTATTGCCGAAACTTCTCTCAAGAGCATGGTGCTCAAGAACTCATTTAAGCATGAGAACGGAATATTGTGGAAGTGGAAATGTAGCAAGTTTACTGCACTGTTTACTTTGCTTTTTTGTCCAAAACACACGTTAAATACTTTTGAAATCATTTAAATCTTTTGTGTACAAAAAAATGTGTATATATATATTCTCTTGAGGAACTAGACTGTCAATAAAGTTAGTGAAGAATGTGTGTGTTTTTTTTTTAAATATGTATAACTGAGCATAGACGTGGGACTGCAGGAAATACTTCCAGATCTGGACTAAACCACTAATAGCCTCGTTTTGGGAAGTGTATTTTCTCTCTCTCTACCAAACGCCATAAATAAATTCAGATTGTTATTCTAGAAACCACTTCCGACAATGCATTACAAACGTGAAGACGCGTGTGGCATTGTGGGGATTGTTGTATTTGAATTTGTCGACGTCCGTTCAATAGCTCTAAATGTAGGCGATAGGAAACTACACCCCCCAAGATTCCCCGTGGTTTAAATGACCTAGTTTCTGCAGCTTTGATCCAAGAAGTACTTGGCTCACTCTTTATTATTATTATTTTTTTTTTTAAATTGACATTCATTTCATAAACAGATAACCATTGCTTCTGCATCATGACGGCTAATGTAGCTTACCCACCTTTTCAACTGGGTAAGGCCCGGTACGATCAGGTAAAACTGAGCTTGCCAAATAATTTACCGTGCAATCAAATTCCTAGTATAGAAATGCATATTAACAATAATGTATGTAGCGTGCATCGTAGCGTACATACACGGCATTGAATAGTAGGTAGCAATAGCTGTTGCAGACAATTATGAAAAGAAAAACAAAGTTTGCCTTACTTTTTGTTTGACGGTGACGGGGGGGAAGTGCGCGAATCCCGTTTTCAGTTTTTAAGATAATTTGAGCTGGGAAATTGGTTTCTCAGAATGTCAGTAACGTTCTCTTGACAGCCACAAGAAATTCATATAATTTATATTGGGTTACGCTAACGTCATTCATGAAGTCTACGACCATGAGGTAAAAAAAAGGTAGGCTAAGGTCATTGGTTCTGCATAATTGACGAAACATATTGTGTAGTGTTTTCTTAATCTGTACGGTATTGTCTGTATTTTGAAGATCCACGCCCTCAAGTGGCTGTTTTGTTTTATTCATGTGTTCAGTAAAAAACATTATAACAAACTGTTTTGAAAGAACTAACGTGTGTTGGTTGAACCAACCTGGTAAACAGCGCGCAGTATCTCATTTAGGGTACAACTTTAAAAAAATGTTGTCAAACTTCATATGGACTTGAATTGCAGTTTGTATTGGTATCGCCCTATATAGTATATCCACGTTCTTAAAGCTGCAGAGTTGCAAATTCAGTTGTTTAATAGCATACTAAATGCATGTCTGACTCAGTGTTTCCTACCCCTATATTACATTAGATGACATTGTGTTTGATGGTGCTGTTATCTTTGCTGCTGGCAGTACAGCAGACATGCGCAAGCAAACAATGTCAAATGGTAGTGTGAAGTGACTGGAAAAAGTATTTCTTATGTTCTTATGCAATGGCGAGTCACCATAGTTGGGGCTGTATTTTTTCATGGTAAATAGTGAATGCTAAATTGTAAACTATTACATTTTTTATGTTCACCTTTTAAAGACATCAGTGAATTATCAAACAAAATAACCATAAAACACATGTGAACTGCCCCCATCCTTTACTAGACAGAGTGATGTTTAGCAAAAATATTTCCGATCTTTGATGCAGCTGGTGTATTGTTAATTGAAGACATTTTAGCTCTACCATGCAGGTTCCTAAATGCAGTGTAACAGTAGTGTGTCAATAAAGCAAAGGTTTGCTGTATCTGTTTTTAAGTGATAAAAATATGTATATTTACACAATTCTTTCAGAAATGGGAATTTTCATGGGGAACTACATGCGACAGCAATGGGTACATTACACGGAAATTGTGAAATCTGTGATAATTGTGAAAAAAACAGCCTTAACCATAGCCGAAACCCATTTTTAGTGGGTAACGTGGCCCACCCAGTCATTCTGCATTCAAAGTAACCAGATTACGTTAGGAATGCCACTGGGACATCGTGCTTGTCAATTTTTCTATATTTGAAGAGGGGACTATTATCTGTCCAGGGATCTGAGTGGGGTTCATGGTTATTAAATATGTTGTCACCTGTGGTTTGTCATTTCTAGAAAATAAATGGATAACATTTAAGGGTAGCACTGCTCTATGAGATGGTTAAAGTCATATATTTGAAGAGTGGACGATTATCTATTTTGGGATATGAAAATATTTAGCAGCAGTCTGAGTAGTGGAGTAAAATCACCACAAACTAGTTGGGGTGGTTGAATACTTTTGAGATCCTGAATGTAAATTAATCTAGTATTTGTGATCTCAATTAATTCAGGTTTGTTCTTCTGTTACAAAACCGTGATTAATACATAACTGAGAAACAAAGTATGCAGCTGCCAATGTTTTTTGTCTATAGCAGATGTTTCTATCAGTTGCTACACTGCACCCTGTTATAAATATAAGCATCTGTCCGGTATCTGACAAAAAAAATGGCCTAAGTGGCTCAGTGGGTTTATTCACTCACCTCTCTTTACATGCTTTTCACTCCTGGGGGTCTGGGTTCAAATCCGTCTTGGCTCACATGTGAAAATATTTTTAACCCCCAAATACGTTTCCGCGCCAGGAGCCCAGCACTAAGTAGCAGGGTGTTCAGTTCAGGCAGAGGCACACTCTGCTCGCACTGTAGTGAGGGGATGCTCTTCAAGCACCTACCGACTCCCAAATAAACAAAATGTTTAGAAGAAACCATGCTTTCTTGACTTTCCAGTTTCTAAAAAGTTGTTATCCTTCTAACACCCTTTTAGTTATTATATGTAATGGAACAATGTTGTGTGATGCACTGCCGTTGCGAATTCTGCCCCGTCCAGCCTCCGCCCTGGTACTGTACATTGAGCCGTGACCCGGATCTCAGATTGGCTGCAGCCGATCTCCAAGGTTAGAGGGGAGAAGGTTGTAACGGACAGTGTTGTGTGATACACTGCCATTACGGGGTCTGACCTGTCCCCTGTCAGTGTGATGAGATGAGGTTAAAAGCTCTATAACCACGAATGCAGACGAGCCTGGCTCTTTTGCATTGTGTTTAAGATGCTTGCTTGCACCAGTGTGAAAATGTATCAACAGGAGTGACTAAAAGTATTCAGCCCAGTGCCTAAATGCATCTGAACCACTGGCTAAAGACCAGCCTAATGAATCCATCTGTCACTCTTTCTAACCTCCTCTCTTTCAGACCACGTTTTCCGGCAGGCTACGACACTACATGGATATCATTGACCCACGGATGCTCTTTGTAACAGAGGTACATATATCGACCCATTATCTTCCTTCTGCTTTGGAAATGTTGTTAAATTAGCTTTAAATTACACCTTCTTACTTATTTCTTTACTAGCCCCATAATTCTGTATGATGTTTATAATAGTTATTTGTGGTTCTTTATGCAATTACTCAAATATTTGTTTTTTATTTCTTTTAATTTATTTATGTGCTTTGACTGAGAAACCATGACCAGAGGTCACAGTTTGAAATTAAATGAAGACAGGACAAAGGGTAGGAGACACTCCTTCACACAGAGTAGAGTGGTGAGGGTATGGAATGGCTCACCTAGTCATGCCGTTGATGCTGAATCATTGGGATCTGTAAGACCTGACCCAACAAAGTTCTAAGATCTGTCAGCTACTACGAACCGAAGGAGCATTTTGTTAAATTGTCTTCAAATTTCCTTACATTACATTTTTGCCCCCTTAACGCTTTAAAAGTTTGCAGTAATTCTGGTTCTTATGCAATTGCTCAACTATTGTATTTTGAATTATTTTTGATAAGTCTGTGTTATGGTGCTTTGACTGTGAGTTCATGAGCTGTCTGTCATACGTTAAAGCTAGAGCAGCCAACTTGTCTTTATATTTGTACCAGGCCCATCTAGTGCAGAGCAGTGCATTGCCAGCTAAACCAAAGAAAAGTGGCAGATCACTTTTCTGATTATGGCTCTTGCTTTTATAAAGACACTTTGGCTGGTCTAACCTGTATTACATATATCTTACAGACAACTAGAACTGAAGAGCAGCTTCTGAACTCAGGTGAAAACTCCTTAACACAGACATAGCAAAAAATAAAATGTTAACTGGGATATTGCAAGTAGATACACTCAGAATAATAGTGAACATCATAAAAAAGTAAAGGGACAGACAAAACAATTAAGAGAATGACATTTAAAGCTGCTTATTTTTTAATGCATTGGGCTAAAGAATGCTACTGGATAGACATTCGCTGTTTTTCTCTCATCTTTTACAAATGTACATGTGCTGTGGTTCTATTTGAATTCTGTTTGAATTCTGTATTAATCTACGTGTTGTCTGTGTGATAAACTTATCAAGATCACAGTAAAGGCCTTTGAAAATTAAGTCTTTCATTTCATTTCAAAGAGTCTGGTTAAAGCATGTCATTAAATCTGCAAAACGAGAACGCTGCATGCTCAAAAGCTTGTGTTGAAATACTTATGTAGCAGACAAAGCGCACTTTGATTTTAATTGGCATTTAAAATAACTGTTTGATGCTTATACAGTGGTGCATCCGCAGAGAGATCACTGCTGCCTTCACGTAAACAACAGAAAAAGATACAAATTAAGTTATTTATTTAAAACTATTCAGATCAGAAGCTGTGATGGTGCAGCTTGTCTGACGAGTCGCCTGTGGGCTCACAGCAGCACAATTGCAGCGTTAGAAACTATAGTGAATCCTTAGCTTGTCTCTGCTGGGAGAGCTGGCTGTAGAAGCAGATCTGAATTATCAGTGTATAATTAATTTGTTTATAAAGAATTCAGCTTTTGCATTCTTCTCATTATATAGCCGGTTAAGAAGAAGTCCTGTAGTCTATTGACAAATCCTTATTTTTCATTGTACATAAGATCATACTTTACAGTAGGTGGAATAAGTGAAATCTCACTGAAGCTTGTTAATGCTCCTGTATTTAGCTCCTTTGTGCTATATGACAATTTTAAACTTGGCACATAAACCAGGACACAGTTTGAAATAAGATTTAGGACAGAGGGTAGGAGACACTAATTTAGACAGAGTGGTAAGGGTATGGAACGGGTTACCATGCCACGTGGCTGAGTTATAATCTTTAGGATCAATCCGCTAGGAACCGCACGAGCACTGATGGCCTTCATGGCTTCCTCTCGTTCGTACGTTTCCTTATGTTCCTAAGTTGGTTGGGTAGGGCAGATCTGAACGGATTAACAGTTAGATTCATTGGTGCTAAAAATAGTAAGTTGATTCCACAGCAACTGATGTTACATCTAGAGCTAAGCTCACCACATGCATTCACCAGCTGTCTTTTTGTCTGACCATTTTTGCCTAAGGCTATTCATATACTGCCAGGACAGGAACAGTAGATTAGGGGGAAAAAAATATGTGGTTGTACCTTTACTAATGCAACTGCAATATGTAACTGACATAACGCAGGGATGGAAATAAGACTTACTCCTGGTTTCATTAGGAATTTAAGACGTCACACTTGAACTTGTTACCTATACGCTGTGGCTAATCAAGCTTTTTTTAAACCTGGAATGGGTGACACTGATATGCAACAGTGGTCTTATTTCCACCCCTATAACGCTTGCAAACCTTAAAAAAATAATTGGGAACTTGAAATTTGGCACAGCTAGGTGCACCAATTTGTCCTTGTCATTGGTGAGGGGCTTCCTTCTCTACATCCAGAACACTGTTATTATACAGGATAATTCCCCATGAATAGATGGATGCACCATGGATGTATATATATAGTATCTATTTCCCCTGTAACAAGTTTGACAGCAAACAATACATTTTTCAATTGGAGTGCCCATGAATTTCCAAGTTCAGTAGAGCTTACATTTGAACTTCCTCTGTGGTTTCAACAAGGAGAGCCAGTCTCAGGCTGTCAGTGAGTCCTAATGACAAGGCCGCGTGTGGTGTGTTAACAGCGTCTTTTATGGCGACGTTGAAAACAAATGAGACTGATCCATACTGGCCCCCTTTGCAGAGCTCTCCTGCTGTAGGCTAATTAAAGCTCAATTAAAAACTCCATCTCTTGGCTCTGTGATCTCCACACTAATAGAAAGGGAGCAGGCCTCCTGCTGCAGGCCTGAAAGATCACAGTGGGAGATTGTGACAGGGGGGAGGGGGGTGCGGACAGGCCTGCAGGAGCCCCTGCTGGTGGGTTCATGAAGATGTGTCAGGGCTGAAATGGCTTTGGCACACCTGTCTAAATGTGGAACACTTATAGCAGCAACATCACTCATTAGAGCACTAGCACTCTCACAAGTCCCTTGTCGTTTTGCTGTAATTGTTTACCAGACTTCACATTCCCTTTTAATTCATATTAAAAGAATTAAAAAAAATACAAACAAGAGGCGGCCATTCGGCCCATCAGTGGCCATCCTGTTCCGAGAAGCTGGTTGGTCTCAAAACCTTTAAATCGGGCCTTAAAGGATCCCAGTGATTTCAGCATCAGCAACGTGGCTCGATAACCCTCCCTATACCCCACATGTCTTGGCTAAGGTTAATCTCCTTTTAACTCCATCTGCCCCAAATTTCAAAGTGTCTGGCTTTCCTATCTTAAGAGAGCATGTGTTACACAGTGTAAGATTATCAAACTTCTAATAAACTTTGCAATTACTTTTTTTCTGTTTTTAGAGCCATTTGAAGGAATCTCAGAAGCTGCTTGATGATTTTAAACATGGAAGTCTACCCCCAGGAGTTTCGGATAAGCAGGTACAGTATGAGAGTCAAAACATATTCTTCCAATCGTCTTTTAAAACACTCGATGTGGAAGTTAATTGCCATTAATTTCTACTCAAATGGGAACATGAGGGAGGACAGGTGTTCTTGTTTTGAAATCAACACGTCAATGAATGGATTTATTGAAGAGATTTAGTGTGCTCCCTGAAAGAGCAAATTGATAAACTATAGGACAATATTTAGATCTGTTGCTGGTATCAATGAAATAGAACTCAAGGAAGATACCATTTATAAATGTTTGTTGGGGGAGAAATTTAACTACCGTTATTCCTACATTTAATACTAAATACAATATCCATACTTCAGAGAAGGCTGCACAGACAATTCAAATGTAAGCGATTTCTGCTGCAGTGTTTTGAGTATTTGCCACATAAATACTTGGCACCATCAACTATTTACCTTAGTAGTTGGACCATCAAATGCGTTGTCTTCTTGCCAAGTTTAATGTTTAATAACTTACAGGTAGGTGAAATTATTTAACAATACACTTTATATATTTATGGTGTTTTTTTCTTTTTTTTTTCAAAATCTGCTTACCAATCAAACAATCTTAATAAGGTGCAGTGAACCTAGAACTGTTTAACCTGTTCGGTGGCTTTTATCTCTTCCATTACCACATATTGTTAAAAATAAAGGTTGTAACATGTAACCCACTAAACAATTAGTCTTACGAAATATGTAGTTAAGTCCCAGTTGCTTTCCTGGTTTTATTAAATATGTGTTTTAGACGTTTTAATTGTTCTCTTGTTACAAACTTTCTTTTATCTTAGTTCTTCTGATTTACAATTAAACCAAATTGTCTCATTTTTAAATTTCAATTGTATTAGATTTTCGGTGCTGTCAGGGAGTTTTTAGTTTTACACTTGGGCTGGGACAAAAAACATGCAAGGCTTTTTTTGTTTGTTTGATAACCAAATGAATACACTTCTCATACATAATCATCATCAACATAGGCAATGTTGCTTTAAATTTCTGTAAACATACTTGCTTCTGGTGTACAGAGGTCAAGGTTGAACGAGGCGCACTGTCACATTCATGTTGATAAGTGGCTTGCCGTTTACTTCAGTACCCAGACATGCGTTGTTGTTACTGAACAAGCTGTTTAAAGATGCCGAAAAAGATAAAAAAAATAATCGGGTCAATGAGTTTGGCAATAGCCACCCAGATGACAAAGCCTAACTCGGAGATGAACTAATATGAATACTATTTATTTTGGTTTTTATTATTATGACACAGA
Organism: Acipenser ruthenus; assembly: GCF_902713425.1. Taxonomy (NCBI): domain Eukaryota; kingdom Metazoa; phylum Chordata; class Actinopteri; order Acipenseriformes; family Acipenseridae; genus Acipenser; species Acipenser ruthenus. Next base: position 92,162,563 of record NC_081190.1, on the reverse strand, counting down.
AGTATGTGTAATGTTTAAAGTAAAAAGTTTGTTTATAGTATTGATTGATGGCACTGGCGAGCTTGTAACTTCCTTAGAATTTAAAAGTGTACCAATAAATACTTCCTGTGTTAGCTGTTATTCAGTAGTACTGTTTGGATATCTTGTAATGTGACAGGGAGACTTAATTTTAGCCTTTTATTTGAATTGCGGAATGACGCCTTTTTATTTTTCAATTTTTTTTTTTATTATTTATTTATTTATTTTTAATTTGGGATTTTTTTTTATTATTATTATTTATTTATTTATTTATTTATTTTTTTAATTTGGGATTTATTTTTTTTTTATTGCAGAAAACTAGGATCCCTGACCCACATATGTAACATCACCCATTACACTTATAGCTTTAAAGTCTGTTTTTTTATCACTCTCCCTGCAATGCTTTAGAGGACAGATCTCAAGCTCCAGTGCACTAGAGTGGCCATTTTGAAAATAGCTTTGAAACAGACTTTAAAGCTGTAAGTGTAAAAAGTTGTCAGGATGTTAACAATGAAAAGAAAAATTACAGGTACATTATTTAAACAGTTGTAGCAACATGTGGGGATGTATAACACAGTATGTTTCGGAAAAGTGGAGACAAAATTAGGACAGAGAGTTGGTGATAATTCATTATGCAGAGTTGTGAGGGCATGGAATCGGTTACCTAGCCATGTTGATGGTGAATCATTGGGATCCCTTGGTCAAGTGTAACATACTTGTGAATTTACATGTTCAGAATTATGTTAACTCAATGCTTTATTAATTAAAAAAAAAAACTGCTTTGTTTAATATGTTAAAAATAGACATCAAGGGTTATATTCATGAGTAACAAGTTAGTACAACAGACTAAAGAAGTGCTGGACTAACTTTATGCGTTGTTTTCCAATCCTATAGGGACAGAACATTTGCAATGGAAACTATCCTGCCTACTAACCACAGGATCATCTCCAGTTACTACGCTGCTATTAGTTCTTTGCAATTCAGCTATTGATATTAATCAGCTACTAGCAGTGGACCGAATGTTCGTCTCATGTTACACATGAGAGGCGACCAGCTGATGTTGTGCCATAAGATGTCACCCTGTGCACGGAACAGCAAAGTATACACAGGTCTACATTTACTATTTATGCACCATGTAGAAATACACATTGAAAAAACATCAAAACATTATTACTATAAATATCTGACAGCATTTCCTTCCACTAGTACTGTACTTTAGTTATGGTGGGCATGTTGCACTGCTACCATGGAGTTTGCTTTCATTAAAAAAAAAAGTAAATGAAGGCTTGCTTATCTGTTTGACTTTTATCATTTTCAAGTATGCATATTATTTACTAATTACTAGGAGCGTGCCACTTCAGTCCTTGCTGAACGACAGAGCAGAGTGTTACAAGTCTTAAATTGCTGCATCATTTGCTCTGCCCTTAAAGGGATTGTAGCTGACAAAAGTAATGACATACATTGGTCCATTCACTATATAGGTCTCAAATTTGTTTACCAATCATGTATTTTTTTAAAATTTTAAAACATGGTATCTGGTGTTGCGCTCAGTTAAATGAATTTCTGTTTACAGGCATTGCTATAAGACATTATAATATGGGTTTATTTCAGAACTGCACATTTCAGACCTACATGAGTGCATGACAGGCAAGATATATGAAAACAAAATGTTAAGCGTGAAATAACCAAGAAAATATTTATTTTAACATTCTCAGCTCTTCCTTATTGCTTAACCAAACTGAACCACACCATACTATACCATAGCATACTAAAGCATATACATCCTTATAGAGCCCGTCATGTGCAGAATGAAAGTTTCCAGAAAGTTAATATCATGATCAAGAGGCCCAGTGGCCATTCTCCATCTTGGGACTTCTAACATGCTGGGGTAACAGCCCACAGCCAAGGACATAAGGGGTAGCCATCTTAATCAGGGGACACATGTCACAATACACTGCAGCTTTTGTAGGGTGTGAAACAGCTGGGGGAAAAAAAGAGAAACTGTCTATTTATTCAAGGATCTCAGTAACATTGTATTTTCCACCCTTTTATGGTATTTTTCTAAAGAAATTATGTTGTAGCGATAATTCACAATGTTTACCTCCTCGTACAGTAAGCAGATTGTTGCTTTTTAATTTATTTTGTTATTCTATTTCAAAATACCTATTTTGTAATTTCTTAGCCTGGCTCCCAACATTCTGTCCCTGAAGCTGGGGCTGTGCCAGGGCAATTTCAGGAGCAGCTCCATTAGTTAAGCCTCTAACTCCCATTAGTTTAAAACATTTTCTTGCTTGTAATTTGTTCTGTTAATAGTTAGGTTTTCCAGACATTCACACTTGATGGGGTGAAACCCACTTACCCTCGATTCACTTCCTGTGCGTCAGGATCCAAGAATAGGGGAGAAAGGGGAGAAAATAAATTCTGCAAAAACAAAACTATAGCTGTAGAATAAGGGACACACTTGTAATGTTGCTATGCTAATTGTAGGTTAGACCCCTTTAAGAGTTCCACACATTATCCTAAGTAAATGCAAAAACAGAGCCTGTTAATGAGTGAAATATACCGCCACAGTCCAGCATGTGGCAGCTGCTGACTTGGAGCCCTGGGATAACATTGAATTTTCCCCACCAATAACCTTTATTGACAGTGGGATACCAAAGCTCGTCCAAGCTCTCCCTAAGTGGATGGGAATAAATTGGTTATGTATTTTGTAACCTGAAAAAATAAGTTCTGGCACTTGTTACACTTCAATTAATGACTATTTTTGTTTAAACTGAAAATAGACCTGCAGTTACAGCAGACTGCTCCTGCCACAACTGCCATCACGCCACAGTAAACAGTAATTTATTTGTTATTTTTTTGAAAGAGTTTGCCTCTTGCAAGTGCAGCCATTTTGCAGTCCAGGCCGGGGTTATGGAAAGTAATTCATCACCATGACAACAGGGCTAACAAAAACAGAAAGGAGGACTATGAACCTAAACACTCACTGTACTCAATTGAGTTCCCAGAAGGAAGAGAGGACTAAGGAATGGTCTGACACCTTTCACACTTTTTTTAGCAGTGTCATGACAGGCATTACAATTGTTTTTGTCCAGTACAATGATGCGTGCATTTTTAATCTTTCAATCAATGGAATGACCATTTCTTCTTTAAATGTAATCCTTTACTCTCAGTTGCAAAGGCACACACAAATCTGTACTGTAAGTTCTCATTAGCAGAGTTAATTTCAAAGGCTGAGAACAAATACATCGTAAGCCTACTTACAGAAAATAATAATGTTTGTTTTGTGACCTGAGCATTTAAAGATTTAATTAAAAACCCGAATTGACCACCATCAGTAGTGGGATAGTCCTAAATTTGAAGGTACCAGAATGCCACTAAAATATAAATTTTCTTAAACAAGAATTGTTCTACGAATTAACATTTAATTTGTATACTGGTCTTCTAGTAGTAACACGTATAGTAGGTAATGCATTTATTTCGTTTCTACAAGTATTTCCACAAAGTGTCTTTCTCCATCTTTTCGCAATGCTTTATGTGTCTGTGTGTCAGTATCTTTGTTTGTGTGTGACCACAGTCGTAGTAAGCATTTGTAGCCTTCTTAAAGAAATAGTTCGTAATAGAACAAGTTCCTAATGCTGTTTTCATTGCATACAAAAAAACTACTGACTGAATCAGACAGTTGTGCGGGAGATGTGAGTCATGTGACTGACCATCGGGCTGGTTTTTCAAAAATTTGGTTGTCAGATTTTTCTCACTTGATCTGGATTGTATTGTGAAATTGGGTTTTTCAAAACATCAGAATGAGATCGGGATTACTGTAACCCAGATTTCGTTTTGGTAATCCAATCACACTTTTAATCACAATTGAAATGTTGCAATTGGGTTTTTCAGAATTTAAAGAGAAGATCAGGGTTACTTTGATCCAAAATACCTGGATTATTGTGATCCTACTGCAGAAGTGGATTTAGCTTTTAAATTATCATAGAATCTATATATTTTTTAATTCTTATAGCAAACACACACTATATGTCCAAATAGAGTGTTATAATATAATATTTACATATTTATTGAAGTTTTGTATCCATGCAAGCAAAAAGAAAAGCACATATTTAATGGTATAGCTTTAATAAAAAAACATTTTATTTTGTATATACATGATGTTCTTTATTTTTAAATTCATGTTTGTGTGCAATGATGTGGGGGGAAATTACAAATTTATTTCATATTACATATATTAATGTGTATGTCAAAATAAATGATCAGATCAGGTACCCGTGAAAGTTCACAGGAAAATGTGCGCTCAGGTGTAAGAAAGATGCGCCTGTATCACACCACACCAGCAGGAGAAGGCGACAGTCAATATAAGACTTTAGTTCAAAAAGAGACTAAATGGGCACAAGTTGAAATACATCTGGCAGAGGAGAACATTTGACTGACAAAAAGTTGAGGCAAAACTCCACATGCGCCTCTATAAAGCTCGTCTGAGAGATGCTGGACTCCCGACCGTCAAGGAAGACGATGAAGATCTAAAAACACATACAGTTTGTTATCTGGATAAGTGTAATCCAGCAGTGACATTTTCTGAAAAACCAGATCAAATTGATCCAGATAAAAGTAATCTTGATGATTTTGATTCAGATTCAAAGTTCTGAAAAACCGACTTCAGATGTTTCTTCAGTTTTGTAGCAATGTGCAGTCTAATTTTTTACTTCTGTTGTTTTTTCCATGTTTGTGCAGTTGTATGGATCCCCTCAGTGCTGGATTATTGTAGAACTTTGACAAATATTCCAACAAACCCTGCTTAAAGACTCTTTGCTTGAAAAACGACCAAGTTCGTATTTATTCATATAACAGAATTGAGAAATGACTGGTCAAAAAAGCTATCACACTAAGGAAACCAATACATAAACCATGCCTGAAATAAATACCACACAACCTACTGTACAGCAGACTGTATGTTGCCTTTTTTAATGTGTAGGGATACCAGGTTTATTTAATTCCCAATATTTTGTCTGTAATATGGTACATGTTGCTCTTGTTTTCCTGCTAATTGGAAATTGAAGAGTATTGGAACATTAATGTTGGTCCCAGCTCCTTATGGAACAGCTGGCTCTCTTTTCAGCATGGCGAGAAGATGGAAACATGAGTATTGTTTTCCTGCTGAGTTCTTGGAGTCTGCAGACCTCAGTTTAGGAGTGGAGTACAGTCTTGTGTCACAGGGCATGTTGTGTTGTTGTTATTGTTATTTTTGATTGTTGTTTTTAACCCGGTAGGCTAATACTGTTTTTTGTTTCTCTCTCTAGCTCTGGGAAGCCCAGAAGATCAAGCAGGTAAACTGTTTTAGCTGTCTATAAATCTTTAATACCAAGATTATATTATTATTAGTATTGTTGTTTAGGCTTTTTGTGGGGTGAACATCCCCTTAAATCTAAACCAAATAAGTTATTTGTAAACCTAATTTCAGTTTGCAGCAGCCAATGACTGGAATGACTTTAAACAAAAGTTCAAATTAAGTGATTCATATCTGAGGTTGCTTTTAGCTGTGGGTTGACACATTGCTGTCTGACATATGTGCCTGCTATGTTGCTGCTGAGTTTTATGTCTTATGTTTTAAGATTGATTTTGTGTTTTTTACTCATTATTTACTGTGTTTTATGTTGTTTGCTGTGGTGGTGTGAGCTTCTTGCCAAGTTGTCATTGTAAATGAGAATTGGTTCTCAATTGACTTGTGTGGATAAATAAAGGTTTTGATTGATTGATTGACCTAGTAATACAAAATCAGCAGCCACTGAATCAGGTGGAAATGGTCTCACCCCTACCGGTATACAGTGCACAGGATACAGGCTGTTTTATTACAGGGATTTTTACTTTATATTATTTCTACTTTATACTTTTTTTCTATTATTTTCTTACCTTTTTATATCCTATTATATGTGTTCAGTATGATTCTCTATTGCTGTTTTTTTTTTCTTAGATCATAATTTGCCATGCTTATTAACTATTCCAGCAAAAATGGTTTTTCAGCTTATTTTGAAAAGACTCCTCTATCAAAGCTGATATTCTGAAGTTAGATGGGGAAGCATATCAGTGATGCACATACTTTAGTGCACAATGCTTTTCCGATGAACTATAGTGCACTGTGCGATGCTAATATGTTTCCCTCCACTTCAGAAAATCTACTTTTCAGTAGCCCTTAGTGCTTCAAAAAGCAGAAACCGCAGATATTATAATGCATAAAGACATTTTAATGGCAAGGACCCAATGTGAAACAAAAATAAGTGTGTGGAACTGAGTTTATAGATAAAAACATCAAAGCATTTGCGATTTATGTTGAAAAAGATATTTCAAGAATACATACAGTGCAACACAGCAGGGAGCAATGGTAAGTAATGTGTTTTGTTGTAAACCTTACAGCATGTTCAGTAACACATTAAAGAGTAAGTAGAGGGGTATTTTTTAAATCTTTTCCTGCTTTGATTTAGAGGACAGATCTGAAACGCAAATGCATTAGAGCATCCATTTTGAAAAGTGCTTTGAAACAGACTTTAAAATTATAAGTGTAAAAAGTTGTCAGAATGTTAACAATGAAAAGAAAAATTACAGGTACGTTATTTAAACAGTTGTAGCAACATGTGGGGAGGTGTAACGCTATACTTACTCTTTTACTCAGTGTACCAATTTTATTTCATTGTTCAATTAATTTAGTCCCGGTTGTTGTCTTGCCTTTTCCTGTCATTTTCACCAAGTTAACCATATCTCATATCATCTTTAATTGCAGGCTATCATCCACCCGGATACCCAGGAGAAGATATTCATGCCATTTCGAATGTCGGGTACAGTGCTTATTAGAATAACCTTTCAGACTCCCTCTATAATGAAGACGTATGTCTGCTTCTTCAGTGAAGTAAATATGAAGGAGAGCAGGGAGGGTGGTCATACCATTTTAAACTTTCCCCCCATACAATGTCTCAGTAACATCATACTTTCCACCCTAACGAGTGCTGTAGATATAGACTGACAAGACTGTCCTTGGTAGTAACACAAAATAAGTAGGTTGGAACAAAATTAGAACAATCGGTATCAGGAAAACGTACATTATCCCATTACCCTGACCTGTACCCACAGTACGTACATGTCATATGTAATGTCTTTACTGTTTCATCACACAAGTAGTTCTGTCATTGTATGTAAAACTGTAATAGTGGGATCCCTGAAAGACATTACTGAGGTGTGCTGGCTGAGCCATGCAATCGTGGGATTGCAGGTGTGTGTTCCACCTGTGCCAAGTTGTCAGTCTTCGCTGGGGATTTCAGACGCCAGGGACTGTTTCCTCTGCTGGGCTCTGCTGGGCTCGAGCAGACACCCACAGGGCCACTAACTTGCTGATATCTGCTGTCGAGCTTGTGAGTGTAAAGAGTCGATTGGAAAGAGATTTGAGGGCACCCACTTACCTTCAGTACAGTGAGCTGTTTTGAGGAGTAGCTGCAGCAGCGAGTAAACAGAATTGGAACATGTATAAATGATCGGGTCAAAGGATTTCAGTGATTTCAACCACTTTTGTAGTACAAATGTGTACAGTAAATGTTACACTTGATTTAATAAACAATGATTTAATAAATAATGCTGAAGGTGCACAGTTACTATAAATGACCAGTACCATTTCAAACTGAGATGTTCAGTACCATTAAACAAAATATAGACACGGTTTCATTATTCAATAGTACTGAACTCTCTGTTGATGGACCCCTCCCCCCATTATCTATGACTTTACTTTGTAAGACAGCAGGGAGGGGGGTTAAAATCCTCCCTGTGTAGGATATGTGCGCAGGCACCTTTTTTGTTAGTTTCTTTTATTATTTGATTGTTTTGCTTTATTGTTTAATTTTGATTTGTTAATTGTTTTATTATTAATTATCCCCTGCACCTGGTAGCTATTGTTAAATTAAAACCTGGTGCAGGGTATTAAAGGAGAGCAGTCAGTTTGTTAGGGGCTCTGCTCGGAACCAGAGCACCTCTTCTGCCTCCTTCTACTCAGCAGCCCCTAACAAACTGACTGCTCTCCTTTAATACCCTGCACCTGGTTTTTATTTATTGCATTACATAAGTAAGGCTGAGTGTGTGAGACTTGACATGTCTGGTATTAGATCCCAGTGCCTTCACTAGGATCATGACATCTGATCAGAAATATGAAAAGAGAATCGACTTTTATTTTCAAAACTGTGTTTTTGTTAAACGTCAAACACTTTACAGTCTTTAGAGCTTCCAACCTTCCAATATCAAGCTTCTTCTAAACTATTCATGGGGCACCACACGTAAACATTTAAACCTCCATTGTATTATTACACAAGTGCATCTATGCAGGGAAATGGTTAATTCTTGAAATGGCTTGTCACACTATTTAGTTAGAAAGACATCACCTAACGTGTTTGTATTGCAGATGAATTGTCACTAAACACTGGATTTGCCTGACGGCGATGAGTGTTCCCCTTTTCATATATACACTTAAACAGCACAGTGTCCTATAAATAAAGGACTGTTTTCAAACAACATTTTAGGCTTAAGAGTCTCTGTCCAGACTTGCTATGAATTCACACCATCAGTGAGAGGTTTAAGTTTAATAAACCCTTTTGTCTCTTAGTCTGGTCTCACTACCTGCTATTGCGGCATCTTTTGCACTATGCATGGTTACAACTTTCTCTGTAACCCTTTATTTATATGGTGACTAATACGGTAACAGCTTGTAAGTGTAATTCAATGGGCTTAGCCACTATAATGTTAACAGTTCTCTGCCCCCACCATACTTATCTCTTGCTGTGAATTTTACAGGTTATGTGCCTTTTGGGACACCAATAGTAAGTGCTCATATATTATTATAAATTATAAACAATATTTAATAATATTGGGGGCAAATGTTTAAATCAAGGTTTATGTGTTTCTTTCAAAACTGCACTTTAGAGACCTGAAAGTGCATATAAGGAATTATTTTGTTACCTAGCATCACTTTAATGTCCCTTCTCCTTGTTTCCCAGGTCATTGGCCTCCTTCTGCCCAATCAAACGCTGGTCTCCACTGTGTTCTGGCAGGTGGGTACTCTGATCTGTGCTGCACGTGACCCTGAAGCACTTGGCTCCATTGTGTCCTCCTTAGGTTGTCAGCGTTCCTTGCGTTCTAAAGATCATCCTATTCCAATGTTAGTTATTATATTCAGAACAATGCAATACAATTCAATTTCTATAGCGTCTTTCATAACAAGGATCCCAAAGCGCTTCACACACACACATACAAGAACAATTAAACCATTCAATTAAAACCAGTCTAATATAACATTTAATAAAACAGAAATTAAGAGACAAAACTTTCATTGTAAAATTAGAACTAAGATAAAAAGCTAATTTGTAAAAATAGAACAGTTAAGAGTCTAAAACAACACTTATAAAATTGGAATTAAAAAAGAAAAAAAAAGAATTTGTTTGGCAGCATTCAACACAACTTTTATCTGTACATGCATGTTTGTCACTGGCTGTGCTCTATTCCACGCAGCATTGATTATACGGTCGAAGACCTCAACACAATGTCTGAGCCCACAAAAGCGCACTGATGAACTGTGCTTGAGAGAGTGCCTACATCTAACCTCATTGTTTTTTTGTTCCTCTTTTTGGCAGTGGTTGAACCAGAGTCACAACGCATGTGTCAACTATGCAAACAAGAATGCCACCAAGGTACTCTAAAACTTCTGTTTGTGTTCCCATAGTGTTTGGTGCAGTAGTTAAATATTATTTAATTAAAAAAGGCTGTACAAGTCATGCACTGAAATCAGATCCAGAAATATTGGTTGTAAAGCAGGTTATAATGTACAGTCAGCACTCGGATATCCGTTACCCAGATACACGTCAGTCGTATTTTACCGCCCTTGTATTAAGAATAAAATCAATTCCCATTTTATATATATATATATATATATATATATATATATATATATATATATATATATATATATATGTAACAAATTAATGCACTTACCCATCACAGATGATTTCCTTCACCAGTTATTTTATTCAAAGCCCGTCTATTCAATGTTACAGTATACTTGTTTAACTGTCACAGTCCGTTTTTTTTGGTTTTTTTTCTGGCATGGCAAATCAGTCTGTCTTTATTACTGTGCAGTTACACAGCACTTCCTCCAAAAACAAAGCGAATGAGACAAGGCATGGTAATGTAAAAGTGAATCATTAAACAGTGTTAGACACTGTGATACATTTTTTAAAATCTGTGATCTTGTTTTTGTGCATTTTCATTTGAAAGTGAACTGTGACATTAGGGCCTTATCGAGCACTATATTTTGATTTTTGAATACTGACTTTGGATACTGTTTTAATTCTGGAAACTGGTGTTTTTGCTAAATTGCACTGCCTTTTACGTTTTACACAGTTCTGTGCATGGGTAGCATTTTGATTTAATTTTGCTGTTGAGTCGTTAACAGGGAATTTTACATAATGCTAATACAATACGTTCTGGATTTAAAAGTATGTACTGTATTACAGTCCACATGTCGTCTATTTTGGTAAGTGATATTTTCAGAATCATATTGTTCTGAATTAAAATACTACTTCTCTTGAAAATATAGTACTTTACCAAAAAACAACTACAGTACATTTAAATGGAAGCCTACTTATTTTAAAACAAAGTCATTTCAGCTATTTATTTTCTGACATTGTATCTTTTTTTGTGTTCCCTGAAAAAACTGACAAGTGTTTGTCTTTTACTGCTGTGTTATTTACCCAGTTTGTGCGCTTACAAATTTCAATGAAAGAATCAGTGAAAGACCCCTCTGGATGAAAAACGAAACAAGCAGGAGGACCGTCTTCAAATAGTTAAACATTCAAGACAGATTGATGTAAATATCCTGCCTTGACTCTGCAGAATCAAATCTTCCGTGAACTTTTGGTACCATCATCATGAGCCATAGCTTGTGATATGTCAGATAAAGGAAGAAAAATAAAACGGCAACAGTGCCAAAGAAAAAAAAAAAGAAGCGCTACAATATACTTCTCCCTGTACAGTTCCTCAAACCCAAGTCATATTTTCTCTTTCCGTACAATGTGTGTGTGTGCAGGGCAAGGGGTTGTTTGGGTGGTAGGGGGCAGGTTACATCATGCTCACCAACATACACGTCAAATCAGATGAAATAATCAGATATGCGTCAGATATACTCACTGAAGTAAAAAATGTATATGGGTTGGATATGTGAGTGCTGACTGTAATTGGATATCCCATACAATCCCATTAACCATCTACAAGACAGACAAAAGGACATTCAATCATGCAATGGAAAATGTATTATCTAAATGCAAAATTTGAGAATATGAGTGTGTTTTGGTACCCCAGAAATACAGCAGTGTTCAAAAGTTTGGAAACAACAAACGATTTACAGCAAGACTAGGGGTGGGGATTATCTTGCCCATTGTTCCTCATGCAGACCCCTTACTTAATAAATACCCTGGTATCCCTGAATCAGTGGTGGTGTCATGTTAAGTTTCACCCGCCTATTAAAGTATATTAACAAACATTATTAATACATGTCAAAACAACAAAACAACCAGCACTATGTGTGTTTGTAATAGACTAAATTAGTTAAAATGTATTGAAATTAGGTTCGTGTTTTTCAATATATTACAAATAATAACTGAGTTATGTGTAAATAAGTAAACATATACACACACATATGTGTGGCTTAATTATTTTATATGTATAAACACTGCTGTCTTAGACATTTTTCTACGCTGATGCATTATGAGCATCGACAATTTATTCAAAGCCTCCACTAGTGTTTTCTACTATTATAACAACCTTGACTTGCATAAAGAAGGAAAAACATTGAGTGAAATAGCTTGCATCACTTGATTTTCGAGGTGTGGTATCCGAAGCATAATCAACAAGTACAGAGAAACAACATCTGTAATTGACAAACCCAGGACTGGAAGACCCAATATAGATAATTGTCTCCTCTTTAAAAATATGATAAATATTTGAATGAGCAAAGAAGGAACCCCAAAATATTTTCCTTTATCTTGGAAAGCAGTGCAACTGCTCACTACATATCTTTGTATCCCAGAATAGTTAATTATCTCCTCTTGAGGCCTGTAACTGTTGGAACTTTTAAATATGTACCTGCGGCTGTAGTCCCAGTTTTATATTAACTTGGTAATATTAAATTGTGCAGTATGCTGCGCCACAGGGATAGAAATAAGATTCACTTTGCATAGCAGTTTAATCCATTCCTGGTTTTACTATGTTAAATAAGACACACCAGAGCTTGTTACCTGTACACTGGGGCTAATACAGCTTGTAGTAAAACCTGGAATGGGTGAAAACTGCTATGCACTAGGAGTCTTATTTACATCCGTGCCCCAGGGATAGAATCACATTAGCTGTTTGCAATGTGTGTAATTTCAGCAGTAAGGTATTTAAAAATAAAGATAAAATGTCTCAGTGCAAAATATTTGTTATTTTAGATTCTATTATTTTATGCTGATAACCCTGAAAGAAAAAAAACAAACTGTGGGCCAAAATTATTTTCAAAATGTAAACGAATAGTCTTTTATTTAATACAAAGTATAGTAAAGTAAATCTAGTACCCTATCAAATTACTTCGAGAAAGAGGGGGGGGGGGGGGGGGGGTATCAGTATTGGTACCAGTATCAGTATTGGTACCAGTATCAGTATTGATACCAGTATCAGTATTGATACCAGTATCAGTATTGGTATCAGTATCAGTATTGGTACCAGTATCAGTATTGGTACCAGTATCAGTATTGGTACCAGTATCAGTATTGGTATCAGTATTGGTATCAGTATCAGTATTGGTATCAGTATTGGTAGCATTTTAATATGAAACGATGGTGCTATTCAGGTTTGCCATTGTTTAGATCAATTGAATAGACACCCTTATGTCTGTGTCAAAAATGTTATATAATCTAAAATAGAAAACTTTAAGAATAGTAGAGTGACTGGTTTGCTTCAGTTATTCTTTTTTATCCAGTGGCTGAAAGAGTTCCCTTTGTCCATATAAATTATCACCTTTTTTCTAGATTTAATCTGGAGTTGCTCAGTCTTTCAGTGTGATGGTAGTCTCTGAGAATTAAATATAATTTCACTTTTTTTTTTCAACAGCCCACCCCAGTGACCAAGTTTTTTCAGGGATATCTCGGCGCCATTACCAGCGCCGTCTCAATAGCAGTGAGTAACGTTGCATTTGTTTTCAATTGTCGCTTTCCTGTTTTGCTATGTTGTAAAAATTTAACAAACTTATCAATATTAAAAATGAATTAAAATCAAAATTAAAAAAACACTCCAAGATGTGTTAAAATGGCTCTTTTATTTCATGCAAAAAAAAATAAAAAAAATGTAATACTACTATTCATTTTATATCGTCTACATTGTCCTAATAGACATTTATGTACTGGTCTAATCTCTTATCATGTGTATACTTTGTGTGGTCACTGATGGTGTTCATTGCTGAGCAGTGTGCTTCCCCATCTTCTGAAGAAAATGAGCCATGAGAAGTATTTTCAGACGGAATAGTAAGCAAGCATTGCAAACAATGGTCCCAGCAGCAAAAACAATAAGTAATCACACAGAACGCACATAACAGCATATCATTAATCAAGAAACAAAATAAAAAAATAAACTGTAGAAGATATACAGTAAATAGTCCCATAACCAGCATTATTCGTGAGTGAATAATTTCAGTGGCACAGTTACCCTCATGGGTGGGCTGAAGCTAAGGATTACACTTTAAAAGAGAAAAGAGACTAAAGAAAATAACAGGTCTGGAAACAAACCGTTCGGAATCAAACAGGCTGCAGCGGACAGCCTCTGCACCTCATTGCCTGAGCATAGCGCTCAATTAGAGGCAATTAGCTTCCCTGGTGGGAGTCTGGAAGAGTGGAGCGACCTGAAAACAGCGGCCAGGCTAGAGTTCAGGGGGGCTAATTAAACCTGAGACCCTTCCCAGGGCGCAGAGAGGGAGAGATAACGAGCACAGGCCTGTGAAACAACGCAGGGGCCTTGCAGTGTCATGTTTGGAGTGGTTAAAAATTAGACCTCTCTAATTGGGGCAAGATTACCCACTGATCTGCTCCATTGAGCTCTCTGTGGTCCCTACTCCCAGCCTCCCCACCAACTTCCACAGAATACAGAGGACACTGCTTGTGTCTGTGTTCATGTTTCTGTAAAGGAAGACATCAGCGTTCTAAAACAAGAAGTCGGTTAGTCTAACTTAGTTAGGAATACCACATCTTGGGGTCTGTTTTGTTTGTCTCTTAGGTGTTTTTGTGTCTTTTAAATTGAAGTAAAATGACCTTAATTTGGAATATTTGTATATTTAAACGCTGGGAGTATGTAGAACAATTGAACAGTGTTAGCAATGTTCAGCAGAGGTTCTTATCATTAACTTCTGTCATCTAAAAATGTGACAGTTCTTGCTTTTGGCTGACGACACACAGTACAAAAAAATCAAATTCAGTACAAAAAAATCTCTTTGTGTTGAAAATCAGCTTCCTATAGTTCGTTAGGTTTTTAGGTGTCCAGTTAAAGTTGTGGTTGAGTTCATTTGAAAAGGCTCAATATTGTTGCGTCTACATTTTTAAGCTCAATTGTCAGCTACAATGCTTGGTACTAGGCAGGAAAAAGGCGTGTGTTTATATTTAACTGAATGTTTTGAAAGCAAGTCATTTTCAATAGGCACTCTCCTGCTGAATTTCCTAATTTAATCTAAATTAGGCTTTATCTTTTGCCTCCCTGTGTTGTCAAAACACCAAATGTCAATCAGGCCTGCCAAGCAGTGTTTACAATATCAGGGAACATGGAAACTGAAACCTTCTTCCCTCAGTCAGAAGTGTCAGTAGGAATAGAGGAGGATCAGACAGCATTCATCTTTTAATCTTGATAATAAAATTGGATCCTTTTGGTGAGAGTTGTTGGATTAGTTCCACTGTTACATGGCTTGGGCCTTTTGATCATTTTGAGACTGTAACGTCACAGAATTTTACCATGGAATACTGCATACATCTCTATCAATGTTCTCCCCTTGCACCTGTATTTTTGAGGGAGGTCTCTAGATGTTCTTATATCTAGAAAACTGCTTATCCAACTACCATTAGAATTGTTTGGTAAATGCTTTAGCGCAAGTGTTTAAGGGTACCAGAATCTGGTGATATTAGGAGGTGTCTGTCTGTTTCTTCTTTTTTTTTTTTTTAGAAAAGGCTCGTCCCTTGTTATTCTCCCCTACTGGGGGGAACTCATTTAAAAGCACACAATCTAGTATTTTTTTTTTTAAATGTTCCCAGCGTTTCAGATCCTATTACTTCACCTAGTAGGCTAATCCATGCATTTAGAACTCTGTATAAAAAAAGTGCTTCCTACCTTCTGGTCTAAACATAATTTTACTCAGCTTCCATTTATGCCCTCTTGTTTTGCTCGCTGTGCTAAGTTTGAAGTAGTGTCTTTGGTTAACTTTACCTGTTCCATTTATGATTGTGTAGACTTCAGTCAAGTCCCCTCTTTCCCTCCTTTTTTTTTTTAGGCTGAAGAGATTATTTTAACCTTTCCTCATAGCTCATGTCATTACGTCCTGGGATCAGCCTAGTTGCCCTTTTCTGTACCTTCTCGAGGTACTGAGGTGACCAAAATTGCACACAGCAATCTAGGTTGGGTCCATTGAGGGAATTCTATAATCTTAGCATAACCTCTCTAGACTTGCATTCCTCATTTTTTCTTTTTCAAAGTCCTTGTCCCGTTTCTATCTCGTTCATTCTCTACTTGATTATTTACACCCAATATGCAATACTTTACATTTCTTAACATAAAAATGTATTTGCAATAAGTTTGCCCAGTTACAGAGAAAGTCAAAATCCATTTGAATTAGCTGGGCTGCTTTCCACTACTCCCCCAAGTTTGGTATCATCTGAAAATGTAACAATCTTGCAATGTGTATCTTGTGTGAAGTAATTTATATAACTGACGAACAGTAAGGGTCCAAGTACAGACCCTTGTGGTACCCCACTAAGTACATCCCCCCCAATCTGATTTTGCACCTGTCACAATTACTCTCTGCTTTCTGTTTTTTAACCAGTTATGTATCCAATTACACGTCCTCCTCTGTATTCCTGCTGATTTTAATTTAAGTATTTCATATGCGACGTTGTCAAAGTCTTTTTGAAAATCAAGGTAAATTATATCATAAGCACTGCCGTCATCTACATTAGCTTTAACAACCTCAAAAACGTTAAGTAGATTAGTTAAGCAGGACCTTGTTCATGCTGACTGTCCCCTATATTATTGTTGCTATATAAAGACCTCTTAATATTGCTTTCATCATTTAGAGTGTTACAGAAGTTCAAATAATAGGTCTGCAATTAGCTGGGTCTGTCTTAAATGATGGCACAACATTTGCAAGCTTCCTGTCTTCAGGGACCTCACATGTTTTTCTATAGAACTATTCATGATACTTGGTAAAGGTTGTCTTTCTTCTGTTACCTCAAACATAGCAACATAATACCACAACATGGGGACCAAACAATAATGTAATAACATTGTAATTATTTTAAATAACCGAAACCACCATGTTACTGTGCTTATACCACAATGGCAGTACTCCTTAAAGTAAATAGACAACTTCAAACTTTTGTATGACTACTAGTAAGCTTTCAAACTTCTATATGACTTTTATATGACTACTATTAAGCTTTTGTAGCATTATCATGGAATAGTCTTTTGTCATGTTCTGTCAAACTTCTTTTTTGATAAATAGCATAATCATTTCTCTCTTATTGCAAGATGTGAAATAAAATGACATTAAATTACAGATTTATCAAATGGAACAGAAGCAGACATTGAGAGTCCAGAGTAATTGATTGCAATGCCCTCAGTTCTCCTGCTTGTACTCAGTTCTGTCGCTGAGCCAGAACACAGTTCCGGTTCTGTTTTCTATAGGTCGCTCAGCCATCACCATTCTGTCACTGACATACAGACACGTAAAGTAAAGCATTCTGAAAAGATGGAGAAAGACACTTTATGGAAATACTTAGAGAAATTAAATAAATGCATTATCTGTTATATGTGTTACTAGAAGTTCAGTATCCAAATAAAATGTGAATTCTGTATAATAATTCTTGTTTAAGAAAATCAATATTTTAGTGGCATTCCGGTACCTTCAGATTTAGGACTACACCACTGCTTGTACTGTACATCAGCTTATTCACTATTACTTTAGTTATCTGCCATTCCAGGGACAAGACTCGCAGGTTAACAGGGGCTGTCAGGATAACGGCGGTGTTCACGGAAAAGGATTTACAGAAACAAATGCCAAGCGCATCTGTGTTTCTTCCTTTAGGTGGGACTGAATTTGCTGATCCAGAAAGCCAACAAGTTCAGCCCTGCAACTCGGGTTTTGATCCAGAGGTTTGTGCCCTTCCCTGCTGTTGGTATGTACCAATTCTGCCTGTACCTTTCAACAACCTTTCCTCTAGCCCAATGCTTCTCAAACTTTCTCCAGGTGGGACCCCAATGATAGTGACTTTTCCCAGATAAATGATTTTTATTGAAATAACAAGAAATGTAGGAATAACAAAGCAAAGTTACATATCTAGTATTCTCAATCTTAAAAGAGTCAATTAACGAAAAGTCCTGGACTGGAATGAACCTCGAAAACCAGTGTTGAAAACAACTGTGTTAAAGCAGGGGTGGCCAAAGTTGGCCCTTCCACTCCTGATCTTTGTTCCAACCTTGCCCTAAATTGTTTAATTGAACCAATTAAACCTCCATCCAGACCCTGAATAATTAATTATTTCATTTTACCTGTTAAACCTGGATTGGAATGGCCCTTCAGGACTGTGATTAGACACAGTCCTATCCTAACCAGTGGAACAGTCGTGCCAGAACGCCATTCTGGTACTTTTTTCTAAGCAGAACCTTGACTTAAGAATTAACTCATCTTAACCGATTTGTTATGAAAATGCTTATATGGCGCCCGACCAGTCTAATTTAGTGAAGCAATCTCTTTAACGTAGGGAAATCAAATTAGTCTTTCCTTTGAATAGGCACTAGGAACAAAAAAAAAAAATCAGTGTCCGATTCCCTATGTACCAGTTTTGATGGTGTACTCAGAATCAGAGTCTCTGATAACTGGCGCAGATACAACATTTACTCGCAAGATGCTTTCAAAACAAGACAAATTTGGCTGGAAAACCACCGATCTGGTAGCACTGATCAAGGGGGAGTAGCCTAAGTCACATGCGAGACGCATCCATTACATATTAATTGTTACCTCAAGTTCAATGTACAAATAAAATGTGAATTTGTATAACTTGTTTTAGATAAATCAATATTTGAATTGGTACTTCAATTTAGAACTACACCACTGATCCTAATGATATTAGTTCAGCAGTTGTATACGTGATTATGTTTTATTATTATTTATTTCTTAGCAGACGCCCTTATCCAGGTCGACTTACAATTGTTACAAGATATCACATTATTTTTACATACAATTACATTATTTTTTACAGATTATTTTTTTACATACAATTACCCATTTATACAGCTGGGATTTTTATTGGAGCAATCAAGGTAAAGTACCTTGCTCAAGGGTACAGCAGCAGTGTCCCCCACCAGGAATTGAACCCATGACCCTCCGGTCAAGAGTCCAGAGCCCTAACCACTACTCCACACTGCTGATGACTGAAGTATATGCCTATGTGACTTTAAGGCCCGGCATACCTCGACTAGAGTGAATGTTTCCGAAAAATGCCTCCTGTAAATGTTTCTTGTGTATCCCCCCCCCCCCCCCCCAAAATAACGTCTCATTCGTAGCTGGCCGTTTCCTTGTGTACAGTGGTGTTGAATATATCAAGCCAGTACCCATTACAGTCTTAAATTAAATAGTATTTAGTATTTGAAATATACAAATTTGATCATCAGAACCCTCATTAGAGGGCCTTACTGCCTGATAGCGTTGGGGAGGTAGGCGCAGTATAGGCAAGGTCATTATCACACAGTCAAGGTCAACTACCAAGGTAATACCTGGTAATAAGGGTTTTATTGTAAACAGTGCCTTTATTGATATTTTAAACAATTTAAAACTTTAATGGGCAGGTTTATTTACTGTTACAGTGTTTTGCCTTTCTTTCTGTTTTGTCAGGCCTGAAATAATGTTTATGTTCCATTCCAGACTTCACTGTTTGTCAGTAGAGCTCAAGGAAGCGGTGCACTACAGCTTAGCGGAGGGAGAACTAGGCATGTTGGGAAGCAGAATGCAAACATCTGCGATATGACTGTCCCTCTAACTGTGGCGCAAGTTATTGAGAATCTAGGCCATGGTGAACTACGTTTTCTGGCAACTGACAACTGAGTAGGTGATTTGTTTGGCTTCAATCAAGGGAACTGCGTGCCCGATTGATAAAGCTTTACTTGGTTACTACAAGAAGTTGTTACACATATAGTGTAGTAAACATTATTCATGATGACCTACTTTATCAGGGCACTGACACTTTTGGGCCAAGTTTTTAATCAAGGGCAATGTTTACCATCAAACACTTCAACAACTGAGCTGCTCCCTCTTGCAGCTAAGCTGTTGATTATGTTGTATTTTTTCTCCTTTTAAAAATAAATGTGGGTAAACTTTGAATTTGTTTTCTATGAAATGTTATTTGCAGTATATTCATGGTGAGTGGTGTGTACAGTATATTAACTGCATATCTTGTGTAATGGGGCCTTTAGGAAAGACAAATGTGTGTACTCAAAGAGGCTACCTTTTAAATAACACTCTTCAGATTCATTGAGCTGGTTGTGAAGGTTAATAAAATCTCATCCTTCTCCTCTGTGAAGTTTCCACCTGGCAGGACCTCTGCTCTAATCGGACTGGCAATTATCACTCACTCTGTACACCTTTAATTAACCCAGCCTATTGCTGTTATAAAGACCTGATAATCATTCAATTGACACACGTTGGTCTGGCTGCTGCTCGGTCACCCCAGGATTTCTTTAACAATAGCCCTTACAATCATACAGATGTACTGTGGATTTCATACCCGTCGTTGTACCATGCTAAAAAGTAATAGAAGTTTAATCTGTCATTGCCATAATGAATAGAGCTCAGGACTGGGGGCCACCTGGACTAGTTCTGAATTCCAGTTCAGCACATGACTTGAAGAAGAAGAAACCATCCATACTTTTTTTTTTTTCTTTTATACTGCACTGTGACAGGGAAGGATTGTATTTGCCTCGCGGGCGCATGCGTAACCCTGAAGAGTGGTTTGAAAATTGTTTTATCCCACCTGTCAATCATGGCAATGACACGGAGAGGCCAGACAGGGGTGTGTTGGCTGGCAATCTCTAATTGGCTGGGGGGTCTTGCAGGGGCTGCTGACCAGTTAAAATGGAACTGTAATGTATCCTCAGTTACTTGCTTTTTCAGGAGACTGGTCAGAGAAAGCAGGGGCAGAGGGATTCGAATCCTGAAACCTGTTTTTGTGGCGAAACTTTACCGTGGTTGCTGTTCCTGACACGGGTGGCATGCAAGAGGCAGCTGGACAAAGTGAAGCAAGGATGGCTTCAGGAGAGAGATGCATTTATTAATTCAACCAGTAAGCCAGTATGGTCCGGCCAGTAAATATAAGGGAGAACTAGTTAAAG
This sequence comes from Acipenser ruthenus, assembly GCF_902713425.1. NCBI lineage: Eukaryota > Metazoa > Chordata > Actinopteri > Acipenseriformes > Acipenseridae > Acipenser > Acipenser ruthenus. The sequence continues at coordinate 92,141,851 of NC_081190.1, read as the reverse complement.
GTGGGGAAATGAGCAAGCCCCACTGTAGTATAGAGAGGATACAGTACAGTGTTTTGGGATTATCTCGGGGCCTCTGGAGACAGCAGAGATAACAAGCCACAGGTTTTACTGCACCTTTTCTTTGTAGTTGGTTTTGCAGTGTTTATATTCCCTTTTGGTTTCTGCTTCTGTTTTGGACTGTGTGTATTATAATGTAAACAACTGCATGTGGATTATAATGTAAACAACTGCGTTTGGATTATAATTTAAACACCTGCGTATGGTATTGCAACAGTACTACACGGAGGTGCAGCAACTAATAATAATAAAAAGAAAAATAAATAAATAAATAAGTGGCACCTGAGTGGCATGTCAAATAATAACTCCTGTGTCAGCATACTTCAGTGAACCACCCACGCCCTCTCACATGCACCAAAATGCAATTAGGACAATTGTGCACCAGGAAGAAATTACTGGTGCACGCCCAGAAATCCATGTTGCTCAGGCTTGCTCAGACACTGTGCCCTAAAAGGTTAAAGTAAAATATGCTTGTGTCTCTTTTATTAGACATTCCAACTATCGGTGAGTGCAGAAACATACATAGTATGCAGATTGAATTCTTTTAGGCGGGTAAAAGATAGCTTGGGTTTATCAAGTCTGTTACCGTTCCGCTGAATCTTAGAGAAAAAGGGTTGATTTATTAAAATAAGGATGGCACCAATAAATGCCCAGAGAGAGAAGCATAATCGTGAATAAGCAGGTGATGCAAAATCTGTTTATGATAAAAGACCCCACTGTTTAACATGTTACGTTTTGTGTATATACCCACACGTGACTTCGACAAATAGTTCCGGCAAATAAATCTGAGATTATCCATCCCCAATTTGGTTAATGCTAGATATATTCAAGTAACCCTGCTCACTAGCGCTAGAATGTACTAATTTCTTCTGTGCACCTCATTGAATGCATTAGCTAAAACATTTGTCTCCATGACTTGACTGAAAGGTGAGGACCAGCCTCCATAACAGAGCGGTGGTCTCATAGAAGGATTTTTACAGGAGAAATAGGTTTCTTGTGAGAAATCAAGCATCGTTCTAGTCACTTCATAACAGAAGCTTTATGAAGATTTTAGAAGCTGATGTGACAGCCTAGAACGAAGCGCACAGGCACTGTGTGTTTAGTGCTTGTCTAAGGTGTTGAATGACAGATCTCTTTCAGGTAGTGTGTAATCTGGACGTTTTAATTGGGTTCATAAAAACTGTTGATCCATATGCATATCGTCCTGATTTCTCCCAACAGGAATGCATATCCCCAAGGGAGATACAGTCATCTATACTGTACATGCCTATGTCACATTTTTAGAGCTGCTCAACGGACTGAGGTTAAACTTTGTTTGAGCATTCCTTGGCATACGTTCTGGAGGGTATCATACCAGCAGTCATAATGGCTGACTAATGCTGACTCGCACACATCGTTCACAACGCATTACTCTGGTTCTTAAATTTTAAAATTCTGGTTTCGGCCTTTAGGTTTGGCACTGTATGCTCCAAGCTGCACCTATATAAAAGAAAATAGTGTTGTATTGTATTATAGTTCTGACATCTATAATATGGTGATCATAAAGATGTTGAGATAAACAGAAGGTGTTAATTGGCAAGTGTCACTATGTTTGGTAATCCTTCTGCTGGGATCGAGTATGCAAGCGTAAAGAAAGAATAATGAAAGGCGTTTGCGAAAACAGAAAAATATATATATTATATTGTATAGGGTACAATGAGCAACCAATTTCCTTTTGAATATCGGACAGGCATTATTCCACATGAATCAATGCAGTGAGTACCATTTAGTAGAAAAATTTAAAAAACTAAACAAATGTGCAGACTGTACACAAAACTTAGCTACAAACAGAGATGTGCTTATTGGTATACATAGACAACCTCCAATTTTTTTCATCAGATTCACTCTTGTCTCATCACAAAACAAATACAAACAGAAAAGCTTTAATCTAGCAGTGTTACTGGAGAGCAAGCTACATGGGACTCCAACTAGGGCACCAGGTTGTTTAATTGAGGCTCACAAAATGAAAGCCATGGTAATCAAAGATTGATTCATTTTGGTATTTCTAATGATATACTGTATATAACAAATAGACACCACTAAGGTATTTTCTTACTCATTGAAACTTAAGAAGTGTATGTCACATGGCTGATTACAATCTGGAGTTCCTAGCCCACAGTACAATGCAAGTTAAATTGATTAGCTAGATGTATAAATGAAACCCCACTATTCTCAGTATTGGTAACGGAGAATGTAATGACAGTCAGCATTATGTTTGTGCCTGCAGCCTCACTCCCACCCTCTCTCCCACAGGTTTCTCTCCACCCCCCTCCCTTGATTGCTTCCCAATAGGCCAGGCCAGGCCAGGTCCCTGTAATTAATTTGTTTGCACAGCTCCTAATTAAATCAGTAGCTCTTGCTATCATGCAGTTTTACAAGTTAATTGGTGGAAGATTGGGTCAGGGTGCTGGAAATGCTCTGCTTAATTACACTTGCTTAGTTTGCGGAGAAGCAGAGAGCTTGTTGTTTTGTATTAGTAGAAGTTTATGATCCGATCAATTAAGGTCATTAAAACAAAGGTGTTGCTATGAGCTTTGTTTGTTTACCTACATTTGCACTCTGATTTTTCATCCTAACCACAGTCTCGTCCTGCTGCAGGTCTTAAGTGACAAGCAGCTTGTGTGTCTGAGGCTGAAATTGCCTTTTAGAAATGTAAACATTTGATAAGCCAACAGGGTCTGGTGCTCAAGTTTGATAAACTGCCGTATTTAAGAATGCAGCAAAGCATCATCTATAAATCATGTTTTGCTGTAAAGTTGTAGAGGATTGTGGTACTGTACATACAAAGCCGTTTAAAGCCTAAATGAGACTTACATGTAGTTATTCTCACTCGTATTGCTCATATATCAAGTACAAAATCAAAGGTTTATTGAATTATAGCAAAATGCAGTTTGAAACGTTAATAAAAAGCTAGGTGTGTATGAAAAGGTTATTGAATTATAGCAAAATGCAATTTGAAATGTTTATAGAAAGCTAGGTGTGTATGAAAGGTTTGCTGCAGAATCAAGTCAGTTATGTTGACCATGTAAAGTGTGACGGACAGCAAATGAGTGCCCATATTTTTAAATAAAGACCCTTAAAAAGCGGCTCAGACATATTTGAGTGACTGCAAACATTGTTGTGTTAAAACATCGCTGACCGATGTCTCTCTCTCCTCGACCCTCTGGATGGGGTGGGGGAACAGGACTTCTGCTCTCTCCCTCCCTGCTCTTTTCTGCCCCCCCTTGCTCTCTCCTCTCTCTCTGTAAGCACCTTTGAGTTTCACGCTGTTGAAATCACCTCCCCTTGTTGCCTCCTCCTCAGTGTTCTCTACCGCTGTCTTGGACACCTTGCTCACTTTCTTGATGAGCTTGACTTCCTCCTTACCCTCTCCCTCCACCCCTGTTGTTCTATTAGGTGACTTCAACATCCACCTCTCCAACCTTAACCACTGTTGGATTTCTTCGCCTTCTTCAGTCCTTTGCCTTCTGTCTCCTCCCCCCCACCCCAACCCCACTCACACGGCGGGCCATCAACTGGACCTCATCTTTACCTGGGGCTGCTTTCCCCACACCCTCTCAGTCACTCCTCGATATCTCTGATCACTACTTTTTCTCTTTCTCTCTGTCGCTCCCATCCCTTCCTGCTCTGCCAACCCCCTCTTTCACCTTCCGTCGAAACCTCCATTCTCTCTCCCCCTTTTCCTCTGCTGCTCTGTCGCACCTTCCCTCTATCGACTCCTTCTCCCAACTCTCTGTAGACTCTGCTACCTCCGCGCTCTTCTCCTCCCTAACCTCCTTCCTCGACTCCTTTTGACCCCTCATCCCTTGACCTACCCACCCCACCCCAGCCCTGGCTCTCCTCGGTGCTCCACTCAGCTCATACTGAACTGTGCTCTGCTGAAAAGAAATGGAAGAAAACCAATCTCCCTGCTGCCTTGGATGTCTATCGCTCCCTCCTCTCTTCCTTCTCCTCTACACTCACCTCTGCCAAACACTCCTACTTCCACTCTGTCATTCAGTCCTCCATGAACAATCCCCGTAAACTTTTCTGTACCTTCTCCTACCTCCTTAGCCCTCCCCGCTCTTCCACCTTATATCTCGGCTGACGACTTTGCCTCTTTCTTCTCCTCCAAAATCACTGACATCTGCAAACTCTTCAATACCTCTCCTCCTTCCTCACCCACCCCCTATCCTCTGCTCACTCACTCCCCATCACCCTCTGCAACCCCTACTGATCTACCCACCTTCTTGGCCCTCTCGGACTGATCTTTTCTCCCTGCTCCAGAGCCATAAACCCACCAAGTGTGCTCTGGACCCCCTTCCCTCTCACCTCTTCCAGGCTGCTGCCTTTGCTCTACTCCTTTTCATTTACTATCTTCTCAACACCTCTCTATTTTCCTGTCAACAGACTCTGCTCAACCCCATCCAATCTGGTTTTCACCTTGCACACTCCACTGAAACTGCTCTTCTCTCTGTCACTACTCTCTACTCCCTGCCCGTACCACCTCCCTTTCTGATATCCTAATTCTCAACCTCTCTGCTGCCTTTGACACAGTCGACCACTCTATTCTCCTGTCCACCCCCGCTGACCTGGGACTTTCCGGCACTGCTCTTGCCTGGTTCTCCTCCTACTCCTCCGATCGGACGTGCAGGGTGTCCTGGCATGGCTCACCCTCTGCCTCTTGCTCTCTTTCGACAGGTGTCCCCCAAGGCTCAGTCCTGGGACCCCTCCTGTTTTCTCTTTGCACCCGCTTCCTGGCTTCATGGCTTCTCGTATTATTTATATGCTGATGATGCCCAGATCTTCCTTACTTTTCCCTCCTCAACTCTGACATTTCCTCCCGTATCTCTACCTGCCTCGCGGCCATCTCCTTCTGGATGCACTCGCATCATCTTAAAGTCAACCTCTCCAAATCAGATCTCCTTGTCTTCCCCCCCCCCTTTCTCCCCCACCACTGATCTCTCTATCTCTGTTCCACCACCCTATCTCCCTCCTCATCCATCAAGAGCCTCGTATCACCCTCAACACCTCCTTCTCCTACTCTCAGCACATCTCTACTCTGGCGTGCTCCTGTCGCTTCTTCCTCAGCAACATACACAGAATTCACCCCTTCTTCACAGACTACTCCATGCAGCTCCAAGTTCAGGTCTTGGTACTGTCCCACCTTGATTACTGCAACTCCCTCCTGGCTGGCCTCCCTGCCTGTGCTATCCGTCCACTCCAGCTCATCCAAAACTCTGCTACTCGCCTTATCTTTTTCCTTCCTCATGTCTCCCATGCTGCACCGTTGCTCCGCTCCCTCCTCTGGCTCCCTATCGCTGCTTGCATCCCATTCAAAACTCTTGTACTCGCCGATCACTGTCTCAACCTTTCTGCTCCCTCCTATCTCCAGACTATTATTTCTCCCTACACACCCTCTCGCCCCTTCCATTTTTCAGCCACCGGCAGATTAGCTGTACCCCCCACTGCTCTCCCGCTTCCAGAGCCCGCTCCTTCTCCTCCCTTGCCCCTCAGTGGTGGAACGACCTACCCACGGATATCAGGGCTGCTCAGTCCCTGACAAACCTTCAGTGCCTCCTCAAGACAGACCTGTTCAGACAGCATCTGTAAACCTCACAACTCTCGACTGTACTGGACTACATGGCACCCAATTGTACCAGTACTTGCACTTGAACTGCTACATACCTTGCCGTACTCTACTACTGCTCTTAATTAAAACATTCACTGTATTGTGAGACAGCAGGGAGGGGGTTAAAACCTCTCTGCCGGAATGCACATTTGTCTTGCTTAATTGTTTGTTAATTGTTTTATTGTTATTCATTACCTGCATCTGGCTACTATTGGAAATTGGAGCCAGGTGCAGGGTATTTAAGGAGAGCAGTTAGTCTGCTCTCGGCTGCTGAGTAGGAGGAGGCAGAAAGAGGTACTCTGCTTCCCAGCAGTCGTGCGGTAAAGTGTGGCGTATTAAACCTGTGTGTATTGTTTTCTGTTTGGTGGGGAAACAGCTTAGCTGTCCCACTCGTAGTCAGGGTGTTCCTGTTTGTTTAGTTAGTACTCCAAAACGGAGTTAGGTGTTTGTTTGTAATTTTGTTTTGTTTTGTGTTGATTAAAAAATTAGCGCAACCGCACTGTAAAAATCCATTTCTGCTGTGCTGGGTCAGTTATTAAAGGGGCAACGAACCCGTGAGAGGTGAAATCCTTTCACAGTATCTTGTACTTGATTTTACTCTTATAGATATCCGTATTTTTGGTAACTGCTCTTATATCCATTTTTCGTACTTACTATGTGCTTTTAATGGACTTTACTTGTATAAGCAAATATTTTTACTATGAGTTAACTGCTCTTAGCCGAACTCGCTCCTCAATATTTATTACTGTATTCTTTACTTTTCTCTTATTTGAATTTTGATCTTATTGTCTACAGATTTGATTGTACTTTATAACTGCTCGTAACTGTAATGCGATATTCTGTAATGTGATATTTTGTAAGGTGATACTTTGTATTGTGATATTCTATAATAACTGTAAGTTCCCCTGGATAAAGGTGTCTGCTAAGAAATATAAATAAATAATACTAATAATAGACTTCAGTGTCCTATGTTTCTCTCTGTAGCCAGTGCCAATATCTGTAACGTGGTCCTGATGAGGCACAATGAGTTAACAGAGGGAATTGATGTGCTGGACTCCAGCGGAAACGTCATGGGCTCTTCCAGAGTAGCTGCTAAACATGTAAGTAATATCAAGAGTTTATTTTACTTTAATCTAGTAGTGCCCACCTACCCCCCCACCCCCACCCACCCCCTTTTGTGTTTTTTTGCTTGTTATCTTTATAGGGTCCGCCTAGTGTTAAATATACCGCCGGCCACCTGGCCCTTTAAATCTTTTTACTCAGGCTCTGTGAGAGACAGCCTTGCTTGCAATACAACATTGGAAAGAGGAGAATCAGAGCTTTAAAACGAGGTCATACTCGTGTATTTCCGGTATTGGAGCATGTAAGGAGACAGTCGTGAATGCGAGTGTTTTGCAATGTTACTGCTGCGCTGTAAGACAGACCTACCTCGTTGCAGTAAACAAACATTTTCACACAAAACTTTACTAAATAAGAGAAATGGCAACATTGAAGGCACAAGGACCTATTTTCAGATAATTATATATATTTTTTGTGTGTTTGTGGATCAGATGCTCAACACAAGCGCTATTAGTCAGGTTGCCCTGGTTGCCACCTTGCTAGCCATTCAAGCCACAGTGAATAGCTCCATATTGCGCCACATGATCAGGGTCCGTGGGACGAATAATTTGAATTTATTTATTTATTTATTTATTTATTTATTTATTTATTTATTTATATCTTTTGCACATTTTTCAATTGTTCATTTTTTTTGTTTGTTTGTTTCTTTTTGGTCCTTTTTGTATGTATGGCCACAATTCCTTTATTTATTATCCAGTTTGTTCAAAAGAAAAAATGTCCATGTTCCCTACATGTTGAAGTTTCATTGTACACTGTCAGATTTGAGCTGGCCATGCTAAAATACATTTTACAAACAATAAATGTTTTTTTTTTCAAAAAAGCGTCTGTCTTTTCTGTGGTTTTTGTTATCTGTATTGAGTTTTTTATGGAAGCCTAGTGTGTGCACATTAATTTCATGTATGACATGTACCTGTAACCTTTATAGTTAAATAGTTATAGCCACAAATCTAACGGTAACCCCCCCCCCCCCTTAACCTAAAAACTGTATGGCTAACATTTTTACATACCCACCTGATGTATGGTATTGATGGTAATGTGTGTCATGATTCTGTGCTACATGTACATATAGTATAGTACCTTGAAATTTGACACTGACTTTATTTTTTATATTAAAGACAGTTTGTATTTCACAGTCTTATTCTATTGTTTTTCCAAAAGTATTACTTTTATAGCAACAAATACAAGACCAATAGAACATCAAAGTGGTCCAAGACGCCCATTTTTAAAAATATTCTTTTTTTGGGGGCATTTTAAAGACTTGTGGACCATATACAAAAATATCTTCTTACTAGTGCTATTATAATTATTCCAGTTTGGGATTGGACTTTGTTGGTTTCTAATAAATGTATAAACCCTAGATCTCATTGATTTAATGTGTATTCAGTTGATTTAATGTTGTGTTTTTGGTAAAAAGGCTTGCACAATAATTAAATGGTATAAACGTTTACCGAAAAAAAGAAAATAATAATTGCTTGTTGCTTCTTGAAAATTGGTTCCAAATGTCCGAGGAACAGTATTCTTTCTAGGTGTGGCCCAGGGGGACCCTGTATGTCAGTCAGCAGACAGTATATGTCTGTCACTTTGCAAAATGCGTATTTGGAATTATAATGCCCAACCAATTTGTCACCCACCCACTCAAACATGCTGTCATGCTTAGCAAACATGAGTTTAGGTGTTGTTTTTCATTGTCAAAATGACTATGATGAGGCTCCATCCGTCCTGTGATACGTAAGATTTTTACACAGTCAGCACTGAATAAAATCAGCCAAAGACTGTGGCCGTCTGTTTGATTAGCATCTGTGTACATGCTGATGTACGTCGTGATGGTATACTTTTTAAAGATGGCAAATGTTGGTGACATTTATGACATCATTTTTTTTTTTTTTTAAATACTGCTCATGTACAGTACATTGGGATGTTAGACATGAATGTTCCCTGATAGACCTTGGAAGGGAGTTCCTGAGACGATAGTCCAAAGAGCAAAAGGCACAATCTCCCTTAGTTTGTAATTTTGTTCTTGGCACGGAAAGGAGATCGTTTTTAGCTGACCGCAAGTTGCGTTGGGTAATGTAGCAGCATAGCAGATCCTTGGTGTAAAATGGACCCAGGCTATTCAAGGCCTTGAAGGTCAGCAGCAAGATCTTAGTCAATTCTATATTTAACTGGTAACCAATGGAGAGATGCTAAAACTGGTGTTAAATGGTCATGCTTTCTTTTTCTTGTTAAAACTAGAGCAGCAAAATTTTGAATGTATTGCAACCTATTAAGAACAGTAGTTGAAACACCAGCAAAGAAGGCATTACAGTAGTCAATTCTCAATGAAATGAAGGCATGTACAGTTTCTCTGCATCAAACATTGACAAAGATGATCTAAGGCGAGCGATATTTCGTAGATGAAAAAAATATATTTTACAGATATTTCTAGCATGGGCCTCAAAAGACAACGCAGAGTTAAATTTAACACTGAGATTTTTAACTTCAGATGTAGGACTAATCTCAAGCCCTTCGATGACCAAACTAAAACTAGCAACTTTACACAGCTGGTGCGAAGAACCCAATAGCATGACATTTGTGTTGCTAAGATTTGCTAATAATTGCAGAAAATTCTGATGCATCCTTGTGTTAATTTCAGTCAGGCAGTTATTAAGTACAGAAACAGCCAAACGGCCAAAGTATCAGGTTTAGTCTGCAGATAGACTTGGGTGTCCAGCATAGTAATGAAAACTAATGCCATGACGACAAATTATTTGATAGAGAAGGAGCATTTAGATATAAACAAACGTTTATATTGGATTGTTTTATGGGTCCTCTCTTTTCCCGTTTGTTTTATCTTCAGGCACTAATGGAGACAGCTCTGACTCGAGTCGTCCTTCCCATGCCTATCCTGGTGTTGCCTCCCATCATCATGTCGTTTCTGGAGAAGTACGTACCAGACATCACTTGTTTTTGACCGTTTTTTAGAACCACTCTTTTCTTTATAATATTGTAGGGGAAGCACATGCACCTCCACACACAACATACTGTATACCGGTTTTACAATGAGAGTTAAATTATTTGATTCTGAAATTACTGTCACAAGATAACCACCTGCTCCTATTTTCATTTTTATTTAATTTAATATGAGCTTCAGCTTTCTAGAGTTGTCACTCTTGTATTTACTGTAGGAACATACTGGTGTTATACACATAATGACACATTTACTAACATGGAGATATTGTTTCAAGCAAACAATATTAAACAGGGGTAGAATATAATTTATAAGTTGCTATATCAAAGGGAAGAAATGCATGTGATTGGTGCACTTTCATCTATACAGAAGTGTCTCACCTTTGTTATTAAGGTATTGTGATGGGGGGCAGTTTTACAATAAATATGTAAGTCACACTTTAGAGAGTTTTCATAAATCTGGAAAAGCGCTTGTACAATTGTAATGAAAATTGGAATTATCGTTGTTATGGTTATTGATCTCTCATTTTGAATTTACGTGGCAGTTGATGTATGTTATTGACATACTTGTTTTTTATTTAGCGTAACATGGTAAGTATTCAAATTTAAGCCTCTAAATTAAACTGTAAAGTACTTTGTTCTCATTTTGTAAAATTGATGCCTTTTGGGAAAATAGGATTTAGGACCCAGAAGTGTGAAAATACATCCCTCTCTGGATCCTAACAAATGAAACTGGGCACTGCAGGCTGGGAATGTCGTTTCAGGTGACTACAGCACACTCATTTCCCCGGCCCATTCGCTCTCAATTGCTTTCAATGGAGCATGACTCATGTGTTTACCCTCAAAGATGGATTAGAGTGGTGAGAGATGGTCTGTGCTAATTACAGCAGCCCGGTTGTCCTGCTGGGAAGGTCCATATATTGTGCATAGCAGAGCCAGGGAGAGACTGGCAAAGCCATTCATTGCAGCCAAACCATATCATCAACATCAACATTCAGTGAGTCGGGCTCAGATATCAGTGTGAGCTGCCATATTATTATTATTATTATTATGATTTTTATTATTATTATGAGTAGTAGTAGTATTTTAAAAGGATGTATCCACTGAGAATCAATATGTGGCTCTAAAAAAAATGCATATTACTTTTTTTTTTTATCATATTAGGTAGTTTTCATCATCAGTGCCTTTACAAAAATGTGGGGACTTTTTTTTTTTAAGCCCATTTTTAATTGAAGTTAAAAATGTGTTTATGCTCATTTCCCAAAGCACTGTTTAACCAACGATAATGTTAATATTATTAATTATTTCTTAGCAGACGCCCGTATCCAGGGTGACTTACAATTGTTACAAGATGTCACATTATTTTTTACATACAATTACATTATTTTTTACACATTATTTTTACATACAATTACCCATTTATACAGTTGGGTTTTTACTGGAGCAATCTAGGTAAAGTACCTTGCTCAAGGGTACAGCAGTAATGTCCTCTGCCTGGGACTGAACCCAAGACCCTCCAGTCAAGAGTGCAGAGCCCTAACCACTACTCCACACTGTTGCCCTTAACACTCATTAAAACAGTCTTTAAAGTTTTGTGAATCTGATAAAAAATCTCTTCACTGGCTTCCAGTGTGATACAAGGTTCCTTTTAAAAACCTCATTTGGTCTTGCTCATGCCTATATTTCAGAGCTGCATTGTAAATATATATTGTAAAATGTATTGTAAATTGGCCTTATGTATGGTGCTTTGAGGTGCACTGACACACAAAGCGCTTTAAAAGTCCAAAGTTGGTGTTGGTGTTGTTGTTTTTGTTTGTAGGTGTTGATTATCAGGGATCTTAGTTTTCCACATTAAAAAAAAAAAGAAAAGAAAAAAAAATCCTCCAATTAAAAAAAAAAAAATCTGCATTATTCCGCAATTCAAAAAAAAGGCAAAAATGGAGTCCCCCATCACATTATAAGATACAAAGTACTATTGAATAACAGTTAACACAGGAAGTATTTATTGGTACACTCTCAAATTTGAAGGAAATTATAAGATCACCAGGTCTATCAATCAATAATAATATAAACAAACTTACGATTTTACTTTAAACATTACAAATATGTCTGTGTAGTAATAATAACAAACTAAAAATAGTTTTCATATTAGTTTAGTCTTAGTCACCTGGATGGCTATTGCCAAACTCATTGACCCGATCTTTAGGGTTGATTTTTATCGCTTTCAGCATCTTTAAACAGCGTGTTCATTAGTAACAAAGCAATGGATGCTGAAGTAAACTGCAGCTACGTTTCAACATGACAGTGACATTGACAGTGTGCCTCGTTCAACCTTGACCTCTGTACACCAGAATGTCAATGATTATATATGATAAGTGTATTGATTTGGTTATCAAACAAACAAAAAAAGCCTTGCTTGCTTTTTGCCCCCCCTCAAGTGTAAAACTAAAAATTCTCTGACAACATTGAAAATCTGTGTTTTTCTGTATTCCGCAGCAAACGAATTCCTAGGATCCATGTTGATTATTAATTATTTAGGCAGCATGTTTTGGTATTGGCTGTTTAATTATTTTTGCAGTGCAGCAGTTTTTTTTGTCATTTGGTAAAAGTGAACCCAATTGTGCACTGGAGTAAAAAACGTCTAAAATCAGCCTGTCAACCTATTTGCAGTTCACATTGGTTATCTGTTGGCCCATCTACAGCTGACACAAGCCAGGGTATTTTAATACTATCATTTCTCCATTCCTGTCAGAGAACCATGTAAAACTGGACTTTTCTTGGGGATAAAGAGCCATATCATATCTAACCTTTTTATCAAAGTGTTTTTCTTCTGCTTTTGAAAAACTAGCTCCCAATTAATATATTACACCCCATGTGTTAATTAGCTTCTTAATCAAGACATAACTCTTCTTAATTAGGCTGTTGAAGCATGGCAGGCAGACCCGGGCCTGGTTTAAAGCACGCTGAGAGCTCACACTCCACGCTGTGCTGGTGATTAGAGGCAAGCAGGCCACTCTTTGGCAGGAGGATCACTGGGCACAAGTGGGCAGTAATTAGGGATGGACTATTTTTAGAATTAAAAAGGAGGGGTTAGGAAGAGTGGTGAGGTGTATCTGAACACTGGCCTTTTGCAATGGGGGTGGGGGGGAATTTTATTACACCAGTCATAGCTTGGCTGGATCTCTGTTCAATTTCAGTTAAAATGGTCATTGTTTTAAACTCCCCTTAGCTACACAGTTTTGAAAAGAAATATTTTGTAAGTTATAGCACATGTATTTAATTTTTAAAAGCCAATATTGGGTGCTACTTTAGATTACAGAAAGTTCACAGTTTCCATGCCTTACTTTTAGGAAATCTTTTACACCAATCACCATTCAACATATGAAGCAGCTGGTTAGTTAATGACAGGAAACAAGCCTTTAAAGGGCTGGGGAAAATAATCTCAGACTGGTTTGTCACAACATTAGGTAGTCCAAAATTAGAGCCAACAGGGATGCACAAAGCTGGCGGTCAGCATTTGGTTTTTATTTTGTTGCTGTTGTGTTCCAGGCTGCCTCTGCTCCAGGTACGGAGGAGGCTGGTCCTCCCGGTCCACAGCCTTGTGTGCCTCGCCGCCTTTGGACTTGCTCTGCCCCTCTCCATCAGCCTCTTCCCTCAGATGTCAGAGGTAAAGTAATGCAATAAAAAAAATACATGTGAATGGGCCACATGAGTAACTGCAACACTGTTGGGGGCTTCAAGATGATACTGTAGCCCCCTTTTATTTCCCAAAATGTTTTTTTTTTTTCACTTTCCTATTACAAAAGTCAATGAATGTAGCCTCGGGTGCAAATGTTTCAGATCTGTAGGTTGTGTAAAGTGGCTAAATACTCTGACAAATTTGGGGTGGGGGGGGGGGTGCAAAAAAGATAAATGCTGATGCACCAGGGAGGCTACAAATAGCTGATCCCTGGAGCCAGCATTACACTTCAGCCATCAACACTGGGCCAAAAGGAAATCCCTGTTACCTGGCGGAGAAAAGGTGCTGAAAGCTCATATATTATACATAATGGTGAAAGCCTAGTCCAATATTAGCATGAAGTAAATAACAGCTACTCTCATGTAATGAAAAGCACTATGGATGTGTTTTTTTTTTTGTTTTTTTTTTGTTTAAGTATTGTTATTGTTGATAAGCATGTAGTTTAGAAGGGAAACCTGCATAGACTTGTGGTACAGCTTCACACAGAGTAAACAGGATTCAGTCCTGCACTGGGCTTTATCCTTCACACCTGGCCTGGATAACATCTTGCTCTAAAACAGGCAGCGGTCAGCTAGGTCAAAGCATTTAAGTACTTCCACAAAGATGACTCTCCCTCCCCTCAGCATGTCTTTGGCTCAGTCTGCTGTAAGTGACATTCATATGAATTGAACTTGTTTTGCAGACACTGCCAGATGCATTTCTGAATAAGTCAATTGGTGTGTGGCTCTGGTTACAGCTCTAACCACACTCCTGACTGCCACCTATTGCTTTCTTATTGATAAGGAATTGCAAACCAGAGTGCTGCTCCATTACCGGTAGACCACAAGCAGCCAGTCTGCATGACAATAAAACGGGCTTCAGTTGGACAAAGACTACAGAAATAAAACCAAAGTGATTATGGTGGAAATCTTGAATATATTTTGAACTTGCATAGCCATGTGATTTTTGTTTCCCAGTGATACAAAACCTTGCGTTTGTACCTAACAAATAATTTCATAAGTTGTATGTATACTGCCTTGTTTTTAACTAGTCATTTAACCTTGGTCCTAATATTCTCCTTTAACCACTAGACCAAACTGCCTTCTCTGGATTTTGCTAGTTAGGACATTGAGTTGGATGCCATCTGAATTCCTTTCTGAAGTATCTTGGAGGGGGAGATCTTCCTGATCCTGCTCTCCTTTTAAAGCAGTCCAACAGGAATAGATGTTATATCTAGATGTGGTTAGTATAGTATTGAACACACATACATCCATTCCTTATGTTTAGAGGTCTAAGGGTTACTCATACAAACGTTCTGTATAAACAAGAAAGGAAAAACTTGAATTTTACTGGTTGTTGGTTGTTGGTACATTGACAAAAACATTTTGCAAATGGGCCCCGCAATTTAAAAATGGCTTCAGGTCAGACATGATTAATCTTTCAGAATACATCTCGTTGACTCTTCAAGTGGCTGTGTCTACGTTATTCAAATACATTTACGAAAAAAATGTGCCTCTGGCAAGGGATAGGCGGAATGCTGTTACATTTCCGAGTCAAACAGTAAAATAATTGCACTGCAGACCTAAAAGGTTGCAGGGGTTCAGTTTAACTCCACAAACTACAGAGCATGATACAGTATCTAACATGAAATATTGTACTAGTATTATGGCTTCCGGTAGACTTTCAAGCTATATTTTGTAGTTATGATAAAACGTTAAAATGTTAAATAAAATATCTAAATTATGTTCATATGTAAAAATAATTTAATTATGCCTCAGTCCTAAAATTCTAGGTGATGCAAAACTTTTGACCCCAGCTATAGATCTATATCAATGGCAGGTGAAAATAGATTTTTTTTCAAGGTGTAGATTCCAGTGATCTCACTTCACAACCCATAACATTTATAAAAGGGGGTGGGGGGTGTTTTCTAATGTAAAAAAAATGGCCTTTTAATCAAATAAATGAATTTGAAGTCCTATTTCTTTTATTCTTTTTTTTTCAAATGTATATTAATCACTCCCCCTTCCCCCTTCTGGTTGATAAATCACATTGTAAACACCACCTTTGAAACTGTATATGAATTCCCCTGCCACTTCCGTGTGCCAGCATTCAACCTCACGCTGTTTCTTAGTGGAACGAGGAAAAGAACTGCAAAACAAATTCAGCTGCCAGGTGATTAATCTCTCCGCTGCCCCCTTCTCTTCTTCACCGTTGCTCTACCTGCACAAGCTGTTGGCCAATGTTAAACTATACGGTTAAACATTCCACTCCCCACCGGAGATGGTTGACCAGGCAATACCGTACAACTACAAATACAGTACGATTTGTAGCACCGTTTACAACACAAAGAACATAAGAAAGTTTACAAACGAGAGGAGGCCATTCAGCCCTTCTTGCTCGTTTGGTTGTTAGTAGCTTATTGATCCCAGAATCTCATCAAGCAGCTTCTTGAAGGATCCCAGGGTGTCAGCTTCAACAACATTACTGGGGAGTTGGTTCCAGACCCTCACAATTTATCTAATCTCCATTTGTGACCCCTGGTCCTTGTTTCTTTTTTTCAGGTCAAAAAAGTCCCTTGGGTCGACATTTTCTATACCTTTTAGAATTTTGAATGCTTGAATCAGATCACTGCGTTGTCGTCTTTGTTCAAGACTGGATAGATTCAGTTATTTTAGCCTGTTTGCATACAACATGCCTTTTTAAACCCGGGATAATTTCTGGTCACTCTTCTTTGCTCTTCTTTTCACACTTTCTAGAGCAGCAATATCCTTTTTGTAACGAGGTGACCAGAACTGAACACAATATTCTAGATGAGGTCTTACTAATGCATTGTAAAGTTTTAACATTACTTCCCTTGATTTAAATTCAACACTTTTCACAATATATCCAAGCATCTTGTTGGCTTTTTAAGATCTTCCACACATCGTCTAGATGAAGACATTTCTGAATCAACATAAACTCCAAGGTCTTTTTCATAGATTCCTTCTTCAATTTCAGTATCTCCCATTAGCATTGAGCTAAAATGCAATCTCTAGCAATCTGCCCTAGGACAAGGCTGTAGGTTATATAGAAGTGACCAAAAAAACTAAATAAACTAGTGAAAATCTAAGAGGTTCCATTCTCAAGTGTCTGGAGAGGAAAGGCGAAGTGAAACAAGTTATAGAGTAGCAGTACCAGAAAGTATATGGACTATATAATTTTCCCACTTACAATTAGCTACAGCCATCTAAAAATGTAATTTACTTCTTCTTACTACTGATAATGCTAATTTTGTATTTACAGCCATGGCGAAGCATGTGTGTCACTGACATTAACTTATAATGATTGCTTAGTTCTCCGTTTTGAGTGAGGCCGGTAAATCTTCCTTTAAAGCTCTTGTATTGCTGTGGTACTCAAAATTATTTCTGTATTTGTTTCTAACAGACTAACAGAACCAAACCCCCAAAGGGCTTTGCAATCTAACACGTACAAACGAACAGGAGCAGAAAATAACACGACGCGTGCTCTGCGCACACAGACAAACACACAGGCACCTGGAGGTGTGCAGATGGCTTTGTGTTGTTGTCATGAATTGATGAAACAAAAGACTGCAAGAGTAATTTACACCCCCAATCAGGATTCATTTGCACAATGCTGCAGGTTATAAGAGGGAAAAAAATGATACATTTTGATTCTTAAAAAAAAAAAAAAAAGCAACGCCACTTGTGATCAGAAGATCTGAATATAAAAAAGATGCACCCCTCGCCTCTTTTGTATGTCAAGTTCAGTCATTATGGGCAAGATAGCAGATTCGACAAAAGAGAGCCAATAGTGGGGGCTTGGTTGACAGGTGCTTCTGTAACTAAGTTTACTGTTGCTTTGTTCATGTTAGCCCAGCAGGCCATTCTGCTGCTTATTTCCACTACCAACTACCCTGATGGAAACACTGAGGATTGGTCGCTTGTTGAAACAGATTCTTTACGTCAAATCCATCGTTGATCAAGTGTCAACACATACTATTGGAGAACGAGGCTCTGTTTTTCCACGCTAAATTCAGACACAAGGGTGTTAAACAAGTGAGGTCGACTTTAGTCTCCAAGTGCTCTACACACTTGCAGACTATATGGCGTTTCTTTTTTAAGTTCCTGAATTTTAGTATTTTAAATAATCTATTACGTCTTCTTGGAATCTGTTTTTTGGTCCAGCGACAAGCTACTGTCCCTTCATAATGTGTGTTTATCCAAACAACTGTACTGTGTTGTGTTACTGCCGGATCGGTGGGTTAGGAATCACAACAAAAGTGAATAACAGAGTGCTCTTTAGTGCTGAAAGTGTTAAATACTAAAGCTAAGGCTAGTTCCCTATGAAAGTTTCCATTCTGAAAGAATAGTGTAAATTAGTGTAAAATAAAAATGTATTTTCTATCACTTAAAAATAAATACAGCAAATGTTTCCCTTATTTACCAACTACACTTCATAGAGCTGCACAATTGCTTTAAAATGTCTTCAACAAAAAAGAGCATCAAAGATCATAAGTATTTCTGCTAAAGATCCAGTACAAGAAAGGGACATTTCACATGCCTGTTGTTATTTTTACATTTCTTTGTGTTTTTATTGTGTTTGATAATTCACTGAAGGTGAAAAAAGAATGTCTTCAGAAGGCGGACATAAAAAACTACAATATTCTGCAATTTAGCATTTACTGTTTTTCAGGTAATAATTTAAATATTTAGATCATTTCTTGTATAATAACTCTAGAAAAAACTGTCAATTTTGAATGTGACCACACTATCTTTTCTGCTTTAATCAACATTTTTAATCGTGAAATATCTTGAAATACCTATTTATACAACATGAAATAAAACATTTTATTTTACTGTGAAAAAACTACAGCTCTAACTATAGGTCATTATTGTAAAGATCTGGTTCTGGTGCTTCCTTATTCAGACACTGCCATGGCTGGGCTGCATTTTTCTTTCTTCCCCTTTTTTTTGTTTTTTCCTTCCTTTGCTCATGAATAATAATCTCCTTGTGCAGTGTACTAGAAGAAACCGTGCTATCAAGTTACTACACGTAGTCCTATACTGAAAACCTGTGTTTTAAAGACCAGGACATAGACCTGGAACAGTGTGTTCAACAGTTTTTGTTTTCGGTCAGGAATCAAAACATAAATGTTAAGTTTAATGTCACAGTAATAAAGAGAGGAGACAAATTTTACTAGGGCTATACAGGCAGGAAATCACATGGCCTACACAATTAATTAGTTTAAATAATTATCACAGAAAGAAAAAAATATCTTAAATCTTGTTTTAACTTCCATTAATTGCGACTAGAAATCCTTTGTCTCTCCCGTACACTTTTCTTTTTTTCTTATTTTTTTTGCATGCTGGCTTTTTAAGGTAAAGCTATACCAATGCTCTCTCCAAAAAAATGGGTAAACTAAATTACAGTTCCCTTTCAAGTCAAAGACGACCACCAACATTAAGTATTGGATATTCCCTGCCCTAGAGGTAGGTAATACTGAGCTCTCTATATCAGAGCTGCTGAAGGCCCCTTCCTGTGATGACGCACTCGGTCTCGCCCACCAAGGGTATAAAACCGTCACTCACCGGAAGATCTCCCTCTTTTTCCTTCTCAAGACGGTAAGCTAGGACCTCTGTGTCTAGACTGAGCGTGTTGATAGGAAGAGCCCTCGAGTCGATTCGAGTCAGTTATATTTCCGTAGCATTCGTGCTGAAAGCTGGCTTGCCGCTTTCCTGGAATCAACGACTCTTGAAAAAAGACAGAGTTCTTTTATCTTTCTGTCTTTCAGCAGGGGCCGCTCTCTTACTGTCTGTCGTATGTGAGCGGCTGTCTATGCAGTAACCCGCGAGTGAGTTGTCTTTTCCTGAGAGTTACACAAGTATCATCCTCTGGGCCAGGCCTGGCCGTATCCCCGCTCTCGAGTGACCCAGCCGCGCTCCCTTCCTCGGGGCTAGGCGTCTGGAACGTTCGACAAGGCAAGCAGTGCTGTGCACATTGCTCTTGTTGCGTAGGCACTGCGCCACTAGCACATACCTCGTGGTGCCGCGCGGTAAACAGTGCAGGCGTAGTCTGTTACGCACTAGTCCCCATAAATTAAAAAAAAAAAAAAAAAACGGGGGGAACTATGCACTTGAGCAGACCCATGCCGGGACTCCATGCATGTACGGCCTGTAACGCCAGCATCCCACAAGAGGATAATCATACCCTCTGCGTGCGGTGATTGGGTGTCCTGCATGCCACCATGGCCCTCGAGAGGGACGTGGCTTGTAGCATTTGCGAGGCCTTGCAGCCTAGGATGAAAGAGGCTCGTCTGGAGAGAGACAGAAAGGAGAGCTCCGCGTCCTACGTGGCGGGGTCGTCAGCGGCCTTAGGTTCTCCTCCGACATGCAGGTGGGGGACACCCTTACAGAGGAGGAACCCGGCTCTGAGTGTGTGTCAGAAGCCAATTCCACCCCATTGTCAAGCTCGGTCTCGGCTCTCATGGAACGTGCTGCAGCGTTCCTGCAGGTTCCCTGGACACCGGCAGCACAGCCGCGCCATTCCATGTTCCGGACGCAGGTGCTGGCTCCCCGCCCGTAGTGTTTCCCAGCCTTCCCAGACTTTGTGGAGGAAGTACGCTCCTCCTGGGATAGACCAGCTTCGGCTCCCAGTGTCTCCAAGCAGGCTACACCGCTCTCCTCCTTGGAGCGCGCATATAAGCTCGGCCTGGCAGGGTTTCCCCCGGTAGACTGCACCATCGCGGCCCTGGTGAGGGCCCCGCCGGTGGGGGAGGCTCGCTAGAGACCCGATGTGTCCTAACCCTCAGTGCAGGGTGACAGAGACGCATTTAAAGCGAGCGTATACAGCGGAGGCGCAGGCAACCCTCTTGGCTAACACAGCAAGTGTGCTTACTGCGTATTTGGATGGAGTGTTGCACGAGGCCCTGCTCCCGGAGCCGGTGGCCTCAGAGCTGCGTCTCCTGTCCGATATACTGCTTCAGATCTCCGGTCTTCAGGGGCAAGCCCTGGGCCAAAGCCTGGCGGGCTTAACTGTGGCGGGTAGACAGCTATGGCTGTCACAAGCCAGGGTCTCTGACACAGATAAAGCTGCGCTGCTGGATGCGTCTATATCCCCGGGACATACGTTTGGGCCAGTTGTGGAAGGGATTCTGCAGAAATCTCTTCAGGAACGGGCGGAAAAAAAGGGAGATCTTCCGGTAAATGACGGTTTTGTACCCTCGGTAGGCGGGACCGAGTGCGTCATCACAGGAAGGGGCCTTCGGCAGCTCTGATATAGAGAGCTCAGTATTACCTACCTCAAGGGCAGGGAATATCCAATACTTAATGTTGGTGGTCGTCTTCTCTTCCAGGGAACCAGGGTTACGGTAGGTAATGTAACGTTATGTAGTTGTAGTTGTTTATCTCTGGAATTCTCCGCTGACTGTCCTGGAAATCGCTAGATTTGTAGCTAGCTGCTTTTGACAACACATCTCGCGAATTCAGCCCTTAAAGTCACTAGATTTGGCGAGAAATTCGCAAAATTGGCAATACTGCTTGAAGGCAGAGAAAAAAATATTTGATTTCCCCACAGCTTATTATTGCCTTTATACAACAATGAAAAGAGATTGCTTCATTGGTGCCCAGGCACTGAAATTAGAACGGTTGTGTGCCATGTAAGCATTTTCATAACACATCTGCAAATCTTTAAACTTAATTCTTAGGTCAAGGATCTGCCTATAGAAAAAAGTACCAGAGGATTTGCTGTGCACGGTTATATGATCACTAACCTACATGTTAGATAACAGTTTTATAGTAGTTAAGGAATGCAATACGGTACTGTACAGATCAGTTACAATTATTATTATTATTATTATTATTATTATTATTTCTTAGCAGACTCCCTTATCCAGGGCAATTTACAATGAAAATATGACGCGTTTGAAGTAACCTGCATAATCTGTATCAATTGTTATTTATAACTCTAAGCTCATGCATGGTGGTAGAATCTATTGATCATAAATATTGTCATTGTAGAGCTGACAGTAGTCGTCCCTACCGTTTGTAACCAGAGAGATGATTGTATGTAGTTGTTTTATGATTAAAAAAAAAAAAAAATCATAATCTGGTGTACAAAATCCTTGCACCGGCCCTGTTATCGATGATTATGTGATTAAAAGCAGCGATTTATTTTTCACTACAGAAACAATTGTGACACATAAAGTGATTGATGATGTGATAATGATGCTTGTTTCATCCCTAACCAGGTTGAACTTTCTAATGTTATGATCTGTCTGGATAAAGTGAAGTTCTAAACTCCTGTAGTGCCACACACGAGTAGACTACATGATCTACTGCATTTATCCCACTGCGGTACAGTATCTTGTTTTGAGCTTTTTCTACTACCAAGACACTTTTTGGGGTAAAGAGAAATATGCAACAAAGAAAACAGGTTCTTTGTTAGCGACAAAACAAATGAGACTTTGGACCCAGCTGGAGATTACGAGTGGGAGAGAGAGGCTCAGTGGAGATTTTAACACTTTTTTTTTTTTTTTTTCCTTTTGGACAAAGTGTGTGCAGCGTGCAGTGAAAGCAGATGCCTGTTTTCCATGTACAGTACTGCTAGTTGCTGGTGTCCTCAGCCCTGCTGTTGGGAGGAGGAGGAGGGGGGGTGTCTGTCTCACTACCAAGTTGGCATACACCCTCGGGCATTGCCGACAAAGCTGTGGCATGTTCTTAGGGATTTTATGATTATACGTTTAAATCAGAAGTATTTTTAGATTTGTATGTAGCATCCTCTCTGCAGATACCTTACTGCTTTCATCTACAAATCCAACAAAGTCTATACTTAAAAATACTATATTATACCGGAGGTAAGAGGGAACAATAGCGAAATGCCTTGCCTGGTACCATAGCTTTTTATTCAGGTTCTCTGAACAACTAGGAGATCATTGTTGGATGACCTCCAAGTGCAGGAAAGGTTTAAATCACCAAAATAGGCAGGGCCAGAACCAAGCTCAACGACTGCATCCCAGACATTGATAACTGACATTTGCACATACAGTCAATTCTCGTTAAAACTAATTTCCTGACGGTACAAATTTTCTACATGGTCCCGGCTAAATTCAATCGCTTATTGTAAATTACATCTTATAATACGAATTCACTTACACTTAACTTTTTCCTGTTAGTGCAAATTATTTTGGAGCCCTCCCAGAGAAGAAAAATGTAAATAAAACTAAACGCCCTAGTTCGAACAGCTGAGTGTAATGGATATTGGTAATTGTATTACCTTGCATCCATCTTGGTGCCTCTCTACTGTATTTTATTGCTGTTTGGGGACTATAGGTCCTATGATGCATTTCCAGTTGCCATCATACTAACGCAAAAACATGCACTATCCTTGCATACAAGAAAAAGAAAGATGTTGCTACAGATTTCAACATTCCCACAAATACTTTACCTTTCTAAAAAATAAATGGGATACAATAATACAGGCTTATGAACAACAAACTGTGGCTGAAAGTCATCAATGTTTCCGATTTGTTTAATACCCTGATATTGAGGACACCTTGCTTTTGTGGTTTAAAAATGCCTGTGATCAGAATGAGACATGCAGCTTTCAAATGCAGTTTATTTGCAATGTATACTTTTCAAAAGTTCACTTACAGCCGTATTTTCAATAAAATGCACAATACTTTTTTTTTTTTTTTTTAATTTAGTCATTGCCAATCAGTTTTTATTACTTTCTCCCCAATTTGAAATGCCCAATTATTTTTAGGCTCAGCTCACCGCTACCACCCCTGCGCTGATTCTGGAGGGGCGAAGATGAACACACGCTGTCCTCCGAAGCATGTACTGTCAGCCTCCCGCTTCTTTACACTCTGCAGACTCACCGTGCAGCCGCCTCAGAGCTACAGCGTTGGAGGACAACGCAGCTCTGGGCAGCTTACAGGCAAGCCCGCAGGCGCCCAGCCAGACTACAGGGGTCGCTGGTGTGCGGTGAGCCAAGGACACCCTGGCCGACCTAACCCTCCCTCCCCCCGGACGACGCTCGGCCAATTGAGCGCCGCCCCCTCGGAGCTCCCGTCCACGGTCGGCTGTGGAATAGCCTGGACTCGAACCGGCGACGTCCAGGCTATAGGGCGCACCCTGCACTCTAGCGAGTGCTTTTACTGGATGCGCCACTCGGGAGCCAAAATGCACAATACTTTTACATTTATAATACATTTAATTGTTCTGTAATTAAAAAATGATTTCACTATTACTAGAACTTCAATAAAAACTGGCGTGATGCATTTGGCTTTAATTCCTGATAATACTAATTACTGATGACACATTTTTTTACTGGTCCCTTGAAATTCGTATCAACGAGAATGTACTGTAAAGTAAGTGTAATAGACATTCACGTTACTTTAGCGAGGAATAGGGGCACCTGCCATGTTGCACAAGAGACATTAAGCGTTTCAGGGATACCAAGATATTAGTAAGTAAGGGGTCTGGGTGGGATAAAGGGGGAAATATATGTCCATCCCTCAGTCATTTTGTTTCAAGGCTGGCAAGACCATAATTTTGATCGCCATTGTATGCTCAAGCTTATGACAAGAGGATGTTTCATTATGGATGAAGTACAATGGCAAAAGAGAGAAGGTGTTTAAAATAATGCATTGCTCCTTTGGTTTTGAGTGTTAAAGTTCAGCTCAGGCCCTCAATCATGTGGGTCTTTTATTTGTTACCTGACAGCCAAAAGCCGTCACACGGGGAAAGGGTTAATGACGACTGAAAGAAAGAGGGGAGCTGAACACACACGCACACACACACACACAGACACACACACACACAAACACACACACACACACACACACCACATCTGGTCAGGATAGCACCATACAATTAGCTTCTTACACATTTTAATTCTTTAACTTTTCTCTTTATTGACCTCGTTTTTAATGTTTATTTTTTTATTTTTGTATTCATCTATCACAGCATTCAGCAAGTTCTCCCATCTCTTCTTACTACAAATGCATTTCCACCTCAGCAGACTCTGCTTCTCTCTGTGTTGATATTTCATTCTGCCGCAGAGCAATTTGAAATGGTGATTAGAGCCACAAAACATTTTAGGGAGGTTTAAAAGATGATTAGCATTTAATTATTACTGTAAATAGCTTAAGCTGGCATATGGTGACAAAACCAGACATATGTGCCACTCGGAATCTCACAAAGCTCCATACCCCAGAATGCACCGGCAGCAGCTTTAACATTTTTTTTTTTAAATTTTTATTCATGATACCTCACAAATTTATTAAGAACCCCCGCCACCCTCACCCTCACCCTCCTTGTCTCCCTGAAAATGCCATCTGTTGGTGTATCAAAAATAAGTCTGTATTCCAAAGCCACTGCAGAAACTTAAAGCTACAGCGTCCCACAGTCATGCTGACTTTGTACAGAAAATAAACCTTGTTAGCTTACAGTACCAGTGTGTTTACATACTTGAGTGGTAGGTTCAAATACAGGTACACACGCTTCCACACTCCTTGAAGATTTCTTTTCACTCCATCACTCTGTAACTCCTGCTACTATGAATAAGGTTACAGACATGACTTAACCTTTTAAGGTACAAAGCTCAATATTCATAAATTTAGAAACAGCTCTTCACAATACAAATTTCTTAACTTGACTACGTAAAGTTCTTGCCGACAGCAAACAATGTTGAAACAAGTTATACCTGTCTGTTTAACTCTGTTTGAATGGTCAGTAATCTGATCCACGTGTAAACTGGTATTTTGTACAATGTTTCTAACCTTTTATATCTGGAGTATTTTGAAATAACCTTTGGTGCTGTTCTATTTGTATGTGTCGTATATTGACTATTGATTTTTATTAAGAAAGAAAATAGTTGGCAAATACTCGTATTATGTACCAAATAAATATAAATAAAATGGTTTTGCTGGTAGTTCCCTTATAAAAGTTTACCATAGTAAATTTGCACAGAAGTAATACAGGTTTTCCATGCTTTTCCCATAGTTTACCATGCTTTCACTATGCTTCATGTGATTTTACTTTGGTAAAGTTTTACAGGGGTTTAATAGTATACACTGCTTTCTGACTCACGTGGTAACCCCTAAATTGCATGCACAAGAAACTCTTCTGAAAAACTGTAGTGCAAAGTGAGATTATTAATTAGCACCTGGCTCTGTTCCTAGTGATTCAGGCAAGGATTGGTTGGCCCAGCTAAATAACAAGTACAGGCTGTTGGTGGCTGAGTGGGAAGTCAGCTCACTGCTTCTTGGTCATGGGATCGAATGTTTGAATTCACCTGGGGATCACCGGAACCTTCTCCACCCACTGACACTCCTGCTTGCTGGGTGCGTGGAGATGTACAGCTGTCACAACCAAATGGAGCTCCTACCAGCTTGGCGAGGTGCATGATGATCCCACAGTATATTTATCACAGAGGGGCATAGACCTTCATAATAACTCATTCTGCAGTACACATTGATGTGCCTTTTCATGCGCTTGAGTCATCTCTGCATAAGCGCACTGACATTAGAAGGTGGGCATGGCAGACATGGAGTGCACATTCTGATTACTGATCAGGTAAAGTTCTTTGTCAGTGTGGAACAGAGGTGACAGAAATAAAGCTGCATGTTTCTTTGTATGTCATGTATCAACTGATATCTGAAATAGATAAACCATTCTACTGTTCTGTGGATATCTGTTCTTATTGGTAGGGTTACAAGTCAGTAATTTGGAGTCAGTATTGCTCTGTATAGTTAAGGATGAAGTCTGATGTGACAACTGAAATAATACACATTATATCTGAATGAAACATCATGGCTGGCAGTGACTGGTGCAAAATATAATTCGGAGGTGGCCTGCGTATTTGAGTGATCTTAAAATGTATTGTTGATAAGTTAGACCAGCAGAATATAACCCTACAAATAGTACACTATGAATAGCATTTTGCAGTCACGCTAAATCTGAAATCCATAATATTGAAAAGTTCTGCCAGTTATTTATCCATTTATTTTTGGTTTGTGTGTGAGTGGTGCAGACAGTTAGTTTGACCAGGTCTTCAGATCTTCTTGTCCATTCTTACCTAGGACCTTGTTCTAACCTGGTCCTTTATCAGGACAGGAGTTCACAATTCTGGTTCTCCAGGTCACAATAAGTCAATTATTGCTGCTTTTCGATTTTAATTGGTTAAGCTCGTTAAATGTCAAATGCCCAAAAAATATGAGTTTGACTGAAATAAATTTATATAGGATAAACGTCGGTAAAACCACTCGCTGTTTTTTTTTCTTGCCAAAAATAATCATTTATGAAATCATCTCTAGTCTGTAGTTTTTATACTTGCTGTCTGTCCTGTCTCCGTTCCGCTCTGAATGGCTAGGGGTTGTTGTCAGTCAACTCAGTGGTCCCTTAATATGCTAGTGTAGTTTCACCGGCAGTCATTTTATCCTGTCCTGACAGATCTCGTTGGCTGCAGCAGCGCTAGAATGCTCTCATTTGTTTAAATGACAGTCAATCATCAAGACCGACTGTGCACTTTCATTTGCCAGCTACAGCGCCTGTCATTCAAAACGGCTACTTTGAAATTAGCAGGTTAAGGGGTAGGTAAGCTTTTGCTATTGTATGTACAGTGCCTATAGAAAGTCTACACCCCCTTGAACTTTTTTTCACATTTTGTTGTGTCAGAGTTTCATGCATTTAAATGAGGATTTTTTTTTCCCACTTATCTACGGACCATACTCCACACTGTTAAGGGGAAAAAAGTTTATATATTAAAAATACAAAACTGAAAGATCATAATTGGATAAGTCTCCACCCGCCTGAGTTAATACTTGGTGGAAGCACCTTTCGCAGCAATTACAGCTGTGAGTCTGTTAGGTCTCTACCAACTATGCACACCTAGATTTGGCAATATTCGACCATTATTCTTTACAAAACTTGGGGAGCGTTGATGGACAGAAATCTTCAAGTCATGCCACAAATTTTCGATTGGATTTAGGTCAGGGCTCTGACTGGGCCACTCAAGGACATTTACCTTTTTGTTCATTAGCCACTCCAGTGTAGCTTTGGTTGTGTGCTTTGGGTTGTTGTCATGCTGAAAGGTGAACTTCCGTCCCAGTTTCAACTTTCTTGCAGAGGGCAGCAGGTTTTCCTCAGGACTTCTCTGTATTTTGCTCCATTCATTTTCCCCCAGTCACTGACAATGAGAAACATCCCCATAACATGATGCTGCCACCACCATGCTTCACAGTAGGGATGGTGTTCTTTGGGTGATGCGCTGTGTTGGGTTTGCGCCAAACATAACGCTTTGCATTTTGGCCAAAAAGTTCAATTTTAGTTTCGTCAGACCACAAAACTTTTTGCCACATGGCTACTGAATCTCCTGAGTGTTATTTTTTGCATGCTTCAAACTGGATTCAAGGTGGGCTTTCTTCAGTAATGGCTTCCTTCTTGCCACCCTACTATACAGGCCAGATTTATGGAGTGCTTGGAATATTGTTGTCACATGCACACTTTGACCAGTCTTGGCCATAAAAGCCTGTAGCTCTTGCAAAGTTGCCATTGGCCTCTTGGTAGCCTCTCTGATCAGTCTCCTTCTTGCTCAGTCAACCAGTTTGGAGGGACGGTCTGATCTAGGCAGGGTCTTGGTGGTGCCATACACCTTCCACTTCTTCATAATCGTCTTGACCATGCTCCAAGGGATATTCAAGGCCTTTGATATGTTTTTATACCCATCCCCTGATCTGTGCCTTTCAACAACTTTGTCCTGGAGTTCTTTTGAAATGCACTTTAACACAGGTGGAGGCCACTTAACTTGGTGTGTGATTAATTAAAAAAAAACTAGTTTAATGCATTTTAATAACAGGCTATAAGGCAACAAAATGTGACAATTTTGAAAGGGGGTGTAGACATTCTATAGGCACTGTATATGTATATGTATATACGGTGACAGTTACTTGTTTGATTTGAAAATGGGGCCCAAGTGGAAAACACGCAATGATTATTGTGCACAATTCCCTGATCGACGGCTGAAGTCCCAACGGCAGCACAAAGCAGGCCTGTCTGCCTTGCCTCAAGTTAGTTCTTTTCAACCATCTAATGTTTTTTTGTTTTGTGCATATTATTTTTACTTGTAAATGTATGCTAGAAAGTGTGTAATACACTTTATATGCTGCATTTTCTATGGTTTATTTGAGACAATTTTTTAATTTGTGTAGGATCTTTAGCTTTACACGGTATAGCTTTGCTGTGACCAAACGTTATTTCAATTAGAATGTTGGTAACTATGGTTCCCTTTCAATTCGAACACGACCACCAACGACATTATGTATGGGATATGCCTGCCCATTGGGTAGGTATCGCTGAGCTGTCTATATCAGAGCTGCCGGTAGGCCCCTTCCTGGGATGATGCACTCGGTCCCGCCCACCGAGGGATTAAAACCGTCATACTAAGGAAGCTATTTCTCTTTCTCCTTCTCAAGACAGTATGGTAAGAACCTCTGTGTTCAGCTGAGCGTGTTGAGAGAAAAGAGCTTCGCGAGTCGAATCGAGTTGATTGTATTTTCCTTGCATTCGTGCTGAAAGCTGGCTCGCCGCTTTCCCGGAATCAACAACTCTGAAAAAGTTGATTGCCTTTCTGTCTTTCAGCAGCCTTCTCGCTTGCGTGGTAGGCTGCTCAATCTGTCTGTCGTGTGTGAGTGACTGCCTGTGCAGTCACCCTTGCGAGTGGTTGTCTGTTCCTTCTTGGAACTGCCCGAGGACCCCCTGCTGGACATCCCCGGCGCACAGGCCTCCTGTAGCCTCTCCCCATCCCCACAGACGAGAAGGGTGAAGCGGTCTGAACAGGCCAGGGACTTTATAGACCTCAAGGGACAAATACCCCAGGTCCTGCGGCTCCAGCCGCAGTCCCAGCTCCAACCCTGCCCCAAGTACCGTACCCTCCCTCCCCCAGGGGAGATCAGGGTGAATAGGAAGAAGCGCCCCAGCTGGCACAAGAGGATACGCTCTCGATAGCGCCTTCCTGGGACAGAGCATCCTTCTCCTCCGGCATGGAGGTAAGAGGGGAGCTTGAACCCCCTGCCAAGGTGGAACCTAGCTTTGAGCCAGCGCTCCACCACTGTCAGACTCGACATCGTCGCTGATGGGACGCGCTGCAGCGTTTCTGCAGGTCCCCTGGACACCAGCTGCAGAGCCACGCCGGGTCGTTTTTCGGACGCAGGCCCCTGGCTCGCAAAAGTTCCCGGACTTCATGGAGGATATGCGCTCCTCCTGGGATCGTCCGGCCTCAGCTTCAAGCGTGCTGAAGCAGGCCGCACAGCTTGCCTCCCTGGAAGGCGCGGACAAGCTGGGCCTAGCGGGGTTTCCCCTGGTAGACTCCAACATCGTGATCTTGGTCAAGGTCCTGCCGGTGGGAGGCTTAGCCAGAGACTCTCCCTGAGCCGATGACCACCGAACTACGCATTCTGTCCAGCACGCTGCTACATATATTTGGCCTTCAAGGGCAAACTCTTGGCCGGAGCCTGGCTAGCCTAGTGGTGGCTCGTAGACAGCTGTGGCTGTCACAAGCCAGAGTTCCTGATGCAGTTAAGGCCGCGCTGCTAGATGCACCTACATCCCCAGGACATACTTTTGGGCCAGCCATGGAGGAGATCTTGCAGTGATCCCACTGGGAATGTGAGGCGTCCCGACAGGTGGCCGTGTTGCTCCCTCCCTGCACTCCCACGTGGGGCAGGTCGAACCGCAGGTGAGCTCCTCAGATGCAGACTTTCTCCAGGACAGTTTTTTCCCAATCTTTTATGCGGGACTTTGTCAAAAGCTTTCTGGAAATCTAAATAAACCATGTCATATGCTTTGCAATTATCCATTGTCTATGTTGCATCCTCAGAAAAATCAAGAAGTATCTGTCTGTGAAGACAGCCTTCCTCGTGGCTAAGCGGGTCAGTGAGCTGCAGGTGCTGTCGGTGCACAGTTCCTGCATGCATATTAGAGACGATAGTAACAAGGTGTCACTGCGTACAAATCCTGCTTTACTCCCCAAGGTGATCACAGCCTTCCACATTAATCAGTCTGTGGAACTGGAGTCCTTCCATCCACCCCCTTTTTCTTCAGAGGAGGATGAGAGATTGAATTTCCTCTGCCCAGTGCGGGCATTGAGATGCTACGTGGATAGGATAAGAGCTCTGCGTCAGTCTGACCAGCTGTTTGCCCATCACGGGACACAGACCCTAGGACAGCCCCTCTCAAAGCAGTGTTTTTCACATTGGATTGTGGACACAGTCGCGACTGCGCATGATGGTGCTGGCCTGCCCCCGCCTGGGAGGGTAGCCGCACACTCCACTAGAGGTTTGGCTACTTCTTGGGCCCTCATCATATCGTCCAATATTTGTACTGCGGCTAGCTGGGCTACGCCGCATACTTTCTGCAGGTTCTACCACCTTAATGTGGTAGATCCTGCCCTGCCTTCATTAGGCACGAGGGTCCTTGATGGTGTAAGCTCACACCGCTAACCCTGGGATTATGCAGTTCTGATGCGTCCCTCATATGCTGCCGTTCCTTCTCCCTCGCGGCGGCTGTGGTATACATTATCCCATACATAATGTCGTTGGTGGCCGTCTTCAAATTGAAAGGGAACGTTAGGTTACTCACGTAACCCTGGTTCTCTGAAAGCGAAGACGACCACCAACCACGAGGTCGCATAAAGCATAAAGGTCTATTTCATCAGTACTTGAATTGAAAAATAAAAATCGAAAAAAACTAAATTCTTTCAAAAATAAACGTCGATATTAATCGTCGATTTGGCAAAAAAATAAAAATCGAATAGTAGCAAACCTAGATAAAACCTGCTATGTAACAGCATCAATAACCAGTGGTATCTTCTCTTTGAACAGATTGAGGTGTCCGCACTGGAGCCTGAGATCGCCGCGGTAACCAACAACAAGACGGTCATTTACAACAAGGGTCTGTAACTAGGCAGTGGGCAGTAACAGGAATCTGCCAATCAACATCAGGCTACCAGCTACCCGCCACTGAACTCAGAAAAGAGGATCCAAACCCAAACACTGAAATGATTCTGAATAGTATTAGGTTTAGATTTTTTTGTTTCTTGTTTCATCACTGTTAGACAATAGGCTTAACAACTTACATGGCACTAAGCACTTTCTGAATGCACAGTCTAATATAGTTTGTGTTCTAGACCAAGAGTTGACTAACTTACAAGAACACTCCCATGTGAACTATGCAATTATAGCATACAGAGCTACTTTCATAGGTGATAATAATAGTCATACATTCTTAGATTCAAGTACACACTCACACAGACAGCTAAAACTAGTGGCAATCTCAAAAAAGCTTCAATGTGATCGTGAGTAAATAATGGATAGGTTAGTGAGTTTAAAAGGACAACGGTCTATAAAATGTGTCAAAAATGAAATATTTACTGTGGAAGTAGTATTTGAATATTTTAACAGGGATATTGCATAGCAGTTTCACGTAGTCCAGGTTTTAATATGTGCTTGATTAGCCCAGTGTATAACAAGCTCAGGTGTGTCATATTAAACTCATACTAAAACTAGGAATGGAACAAACTGCTATGCAATAAGTCTTTTTGCCATCTGTTTTAATATTTATAATGCTAAAACATCATAGATGGAAATTGATAAAAAAAAAAAAATTACAAAATAAGAAAAATGACCAAAACAAATCAGCAAAAATCCACAAGTGGGCCTACATAGGATTTGACAAAATAAGAAAGTGTCACTCAGCAAGTTTCTTTCTGCAAATGCACTCTATGGTAGTTCCATTAATGGTGAAGTTAGAGTTCTGGACTCCACAGAGTATTCCCTTAAGTAAGTTGTGCTGGACCTTCAGGATCGTTGAGTCGGTGAAATAACGAGACACAGTTTCAGCAATCAGTTGAATTTATTCACCGGAATGAAGGCTACACATAGTGTCTTTCTAGTGGCTGTCTTCTGAGTACTTACCATAGCGAGTATACATACAGGCAGGAGTAAAGTATAACTAGCAACATAGCTTAAGGTTTAAAAACAAACGTAGTAAGCAGTAGTAAAGTAAAATAACAAGAGTGCACGTACTCTGTTACTAGAAGTTAGCCGCCATTTCCCCTCCTTTCACGATGTTTTGACTACAGAGGCTAGCTACAAGGGTCAGAAAGTGGCTACGCATAATAGAAATATATTTCAGTGCAAGGTGTAGCAGTTCTTTATATTTTTCCATCATAAATATTTCATTTTTGGCTGCTCTATCTTTTTAGACTTGTATCCTTTGCTATAAGTATGCTGGAATCCACACCATAAGAAATTAATTCTACAGATACACCGTATCTCTTTGGTTTCCTGTGTGATACACACTTGCAGACATATGGTCAGACAGCAGCCTAGAAATAGCTCACAGGCCAGTAAAACCTGAGCCAAAGGAAACTACCAGGAAAATGAAACTGACCACATATGTCACTATTGTATAGTTCTGCACCAAGAGGTTTGTTTCCGATCATAAGTGGCACAGACCCTCCCTGTACAGTGCTGTTGCCTCTGTTGCTCCACTCGTAATTCTTCATTTCCATGCACCTCTCAACCCGGGTTCAAAACCCTGCTGCCCCTGATATTGTGTTTCCATGTTAATTTAGCCAACCTGCTAATCCAAGCTGCCCCTGACTGACCAATCAAGTGACAAGTGGGTGTAAACATTTAATCCACACCTGGGGTGAACAGGTTTCTCTGTGCTTTAATATTCTTGTATTTTTTTAAAAAATAATTTAGCAACAAGAACCTCAAAAGAATTGTTAGGATTGTCAGAAGCAAAGCAATATCATCCAACCTTTTGGTTTTAAAACAAATGAATGCGACTTTAGCCACAAGTCATGCTGGGAAACAAATGGCACCATCCGTCGAAAACTCGTATTGCATGGAAATTGAGTTTTCACTCAATTAGGTGAACTAGGGTAGGCTGTCAGTGGGGTTTAAGGAGCAATGCGGGAGAAACCGGATCAGCTTGGATTGGTGCTTTATCTGTGCTCATGGAAACGAGGTGTAACAGTCACTTGAGAAAGATGATTGCCATTGAAGAAGTGCAGTGAAGGAAGAGACTTGCCGGACCCCTAATAGCAAGCACTGGAAAGTACAGCTAACCTGTGAATCAGTCTTAATGTCCAAGAATTCACTACATTTGCAACAAGGTGTCTTTCTAGTGTTGCATAACGTAACACTCTACACTAAACCTCACCTACATGAATCAACACTGAGCTGAAGAGTGGCCGAATATACTTCTGGCAGGAACAGTTTAAACTCTGAAAAATACCTGTGATGCAGTCATCCTGGACAGTTTTGTAATTATTATTATTATTATTTAATTTGAAGAATATACTTGCATGAAATTCAGTAGAAATTTGAATTTTGGTAGACTGGTTGTTTTCAGATATGGAGTCAACATGGATGAATTAATTGGTTGTTTGCAACTGTTTATGCATAGATTTCTTCTCATGTCTTTCAAACTTGAGTAACACTTTACATCGTGTCTCTAATTACTATGTATTTATATAGTAGTTACTAAGTAAATACATGTGTACTTAAACATAATTACAATGTTATTATGCAGCGTTACAATGTACTTAATGTATAAATATTTTTGCACACTATATGTAACTACACAATTGTTTCAGAAAAGGGTTAGGGTTATATTGTGCAAAACACAAGTACATTGTAACTGTGTAGTTATGTGTAAGTACACATGTATTTACTAAGTGACTGCTATGTAAATACACAGTAATTAGAGACACTTAATGTAAAGTGTTACCCAAACTTGCATTTGCTGTTTGGGTTTAGTTGCTCTCTTTACTACAAATCAGCATTGGCAATAAATATATATATATATATATATATATATATATATATATATATATATATATATATATATATTTTTTTATATATATATATATATATATATATATATATTTAAAGCACACAATAACGTTACCAGTTAAAAGGACTGAAACATTTTTGTTTACGGGCTATTTAGAGTCTTAAGTGGTTTCTTATTTGCTTTAGAAATATATTTGGTGTTATTTCTTGCCTGCCTCCTCAGTCTGAGACACACTCTGCATTGTGAACATGACAGCTGCCTTACATTTTTCACCAGTCTTCTCCAAACTTGTATCAAAGATTTCTGGCTGCCTCTAGACATGTCTCTTTGTGTATGGTCCTACAAACTGATGATTGCAGGGTGTCTTCTTCAGAAGGGCTGTATGGCTTAGAAGTTTGGATTGTCCTGGCAGTTTCTCCTGTGTGGGGGAAAGTTTACCATGTGGTTTGCCACGTTTTTTAACCCCCTTGGTCCTTTTGTTCAATATACCAAACATTTTTCATATGAAATTGTCTATGCTACCGTCAGCCAGAGCCCTCTGGTGCGGACGTTCAGAATACTGAACGTTCAATATTTCGGGGTCCCAAATATTGGTCTCATGAAAAGCAAATAACACAGCCAAATTTAATTTTCAACAAACCTGGACTCGGGACCGAGCAGGTTAATAAGCTTTTCCATATCTCTGTGGTTTACAATGCTTGCCTTTTCTTTGCTATGCTTTTATTGTGCTTCATTTCACTTTGCTGTGCTTTTACCATGGTAGACTTTTATGAGGCACTGGAAGTTGTTCATAAGGAGTGCCATTGAAGTCAAGCTGGGAGAGGTCCCTCTGTGGCTCCCATGTTACAGTATACACAGGTTGCTTTACATATCCCCTTCGATCACTGTGTGTACAGTTGTGCCATGTTAAGCTTCCTGTCTATGTATTTGTTTTATATTGCATATACAGTGCCGTGAAAAAGTATTTGCCCCCTGTCTGATTTTCTGCATTTTTGCATATTTTTGACACTGAATGTTATCTGATCTTTAACCAAAACCTAATATTAGATAAAAGGGACGCAGATTGAATAAATAACACAAAAATTTGATACATATTTCATTTATTTATTAAAGAAAGTTATGCAACACCCAATGCCCCTGTGTGAAAAAGTAATCGCCCCCTTAGACTCAATAACTGGTTACGCCACCTTTAACAGCAATAACTGCAACCAAACACATCCTGTAGTTATTGATAGTCTCTCATAGCGCCGTGGAGGAATTTTGGCCCACTCCTCCATGCAGAACTGCTTCAACTCAGTGACATTTGTGGATTTTCGAGCATGAACTGCACGTTTCAGGTCCTGCCACAACATCTCGATGGGGTTTAGGTCTGGACTTTGACTAGGCCATTCCAAAAATTTCTTGTGCGTCAACCATTCTGATGTAGACTTGCTTGTGTGTTTCGGATCATTGTCTTGCTGCATGACCCAGCTGTGCTTCAGCTTCAGCTCACGGACGGATGGCCTGACATTCTCCTGTAGAAATCTCTGATACAGAGCAGAATTCATGGTTCCTTCAATGATGGTAAAGCGTCCAGGTCCTGATGCAGCAAAACATCCCCAAACCATGACAATACCACCACCATGCTTGACCGTTGGTATGAGGTTCTTACTGTGGAATGCAGTGTCTTGTTTTCACCAGACATAACGGGGCCAAAAAGTTCCACTTTTGACTCATCTGTCCATAGAACATTGTTCCAGAACTCTTGAGGATCATCCAGGTGCTTTTTGGCAAACTTGAGACGAGCATTCATGTTCTTCTTAGTGAGCAATGGTTTCTGCCTTGCTACTCTACCATGAATCCCATTTTTGCCCAATGTCTTTCTGATGGTGGAGTCATGAACACTGACCTTAGCCGAGGCAAGAGAGGCCTGCAGATCCCTGGATGTTGTTGTAGGGTTCTTTGTGACTTCCTGGATGATTTTACGCCTTGCTCTTGGAGAGATTTTGGCAGGACGGCCACTCCTGGGGAGATTCACTACTGTCCCAAACTTTCTCCATTAGGACAATATGGCTCTGACTGTGGTTCGGTGGAGGCCCAGAGCCTTAGAAATGGCTTTGTAACCCTTTCCAGACTGATAGGCATCAACAACTTTTTTCCGGAGGTCTTCAGGAATTTCTTTTGTTCGTGGCATGATGTGCCTCTAGAACCTGTGTGCTGACAACTTTACTCTGATGGTAAGGGCCAAAGTTAGTCAGATTTATATTGGGACACCCAATTTTTCAGTTTTTTATTTGTTAAAAAAGTTTGAAATATCCAATAAATTTCGTTCCACTTCATGATTGTGTCCCACTTGTTGTTGATTCTTCACAAAAAATTACAGTTTCATATCTTTATGTTTGAAGCCTGAAATGTGGCAAAAGGTCGCAAAGTTCAAGGGGGCCGAATACTTTCGCAAGGCACTGTATATATATATATATATATATATATATATATATATATATATATATATATATATATATATATATATATATATATATATAATACAAATAAAATGTTAATGCACTTAATAAAAATACTTTTTTTTTTTTGGACACCCAACTGTACTCTTTCCAGTATTTCCAACATAAGAGGTCAGGTGCACAAGGAATTTGGCTTGGGTCTAGACAGGTTAAATAAGTAATGTTGTATGTGTGTGCATGAAAAGTTGCTCCATACTGTCTCCTTGCCACAAATGAATATCTCATCTTCATTCCACAGCTCTCTGGCACCCCTCCCACACACTTATTGAACATCATAAAAGGGAAAACCCAAGGGATGAGAGCGGGAGAGAAAAAAGATTAATCACACAGCTGCCTGTGTGTTACTTCATTACTAGAACTGCCACCCACATAAACCCAAAGAAAAAGCAAATTATTTATTGTCTTTTCAGTTCAGCCCAAAAACCCACAAATTGATTATGGTTCAGGTTCCCCCTAGTCTTGATTCTCCTTAGCTGTTGACCTTTGGAAAGTATTTTAAGAACATTAAAAAGTTTACAAATGAGAGGAGGCCATTCTACCCATTTTGCTCGTTTGGTTGTTAGTAGTGTATTGATCCCAGAATCTCATCAAGCAGCTTCTTGAAGGATCCCAGGGCGTCAGCTTCAACAACATTACTGGGGAGTTGGTTCCAGACCCTCACAATTCTCTGTGTAAAAAAGTGCCTCTTATTTTCTGTTCTGAATGCCCCTTTATCTAATCTCTATTTGTTGACCCATAGTCCTTGTTTCTTTTTTTCAGGTCAAAAAAGTCCCTTGAGTCCACATTGTCAATACCTTTTAGAATTCTGAATTCTTGAATCAGATCACCGCTCAGTATTCTTTGTTCAGGACTGAATAGATTCAGTTCTTTTAGCCTGTCTGCATATGACATGCCTTTTAAACTAAGAATAATTCTGGTCGCTCTTCTTTGCACTCTTTCTAGAGCAGCAATATCCTTTTTGTAACGAGGTGAACAATATTCTAGATGAGGTCTTACTCATGCATTGTTAAGTTTTAACATTACTTACCTTGATTTAAATTCAACACTTCTCACAATATATCCAAGCATCTTGTTGGCTTTTTTATAACTTCCCCACATTGTCTAGATGAAGACATAAACTCCTAGGTCTTTTTCATAGATTCCTTGATAATGTAGCAGCTGAGGCAGCATGTGATGTTGTTTACGCTCTAGTTTGTTTGCAGTGAGTAGATCTAGCTGATTATTTTCAGACATAACCTCAAGGTCACACAGCGGCCTAGCAACAACTCACAGGCTAGTGAACACTACCCGTTTCACCTGAGGGATGTTTAAGGGGTGCTTTTAACCCTTCTTCTGATGACAGGCAGCACTGAATTCCTGTCTACTCTACAAAACTTGAATACCCTGCAGCACTTTACAAAAGTAGGTGCCCTGAGAAAATATTCAACAAGCAGGTTCAACACTGGTTGATAACGTGATATACCTCAGAATTTTAGTGGTACATTCATCCAATAGCAAACTCCAGATTCAGTTCTGCAGATGCCTTATGAACTATGCCATTTAATTATCCATCATCACAGATAGTCCTGAAGCCCATGCAATAACAGGCAACTTGTTGTAGTGGATCATTTCAAGCAATGTACACTTAGTTCAAATCAAGACGGTTTGGGTACTGTATTGCGGCTTGAACTACTATATCAATTAGGAGAGTGCTGTTACTCATACTCTTCCTCAGATTTGCTTTTAAGAAGTATTTATCAGCACTTTTACAACTGAGTACCAATCAGTGGCAATTAAGTTCCGTATTGAGTGTTTTCCTCAGCTGGAGCCCTGACATTTTTACTGCCTAAGTTTATAGCCTTGGAAGCTAATTGCCATTGTTTTGTATTCAGTTATAAATGTGAGTGAAGGAAACCTTTTCTTGTTTCGAAATCCACATATTCATTTTTTTATTCAATACCTGCCAATAAATACTCTTTAAAAGCAATTCAGAGCATGAGTATGAGTAACAGCACACCCCTAATTTAAATGGCTTAAAAATGTTTCTTCAGCAGTTGACAGAAAATATTGCCTGCAGATTGCCTGCTGTTTTGTGGGCTTAAGGTCTGTTTGGAATCAACAGCAAATCCAAAAAACACCTTGCTCCAATAGAGAAGCCTGAAATGTCTTCTTAAAATGTGCACACTTCAGATAAACTACATAAAAACCTGGGTCGAAAACCCTGTTACCCCTGATCCTGCATTTCCATGTTAATTTAGATAACCACCATAGGCTGTCAATCTGAGCTGCCCCTGATTTTCATCTGAGCTTTTCTCAAATAGTCTTTTCACTCAAGAAATGGTATAGATAGCCAAAAACTATGTTAATGTCTGTGTCCAAGATTTAGTTTTAATGAAAAATGTAATAAAAGGTAATGTTTATCTTTTGAATGTGTCTTTGTGCTGTCTGTGTTGTGAATAAAGTTGATATAAAGACACCAATAATGGTCCGTGGGGCAAATAGAAAAGTTAAGGGCATGGGATTCATCGGAAATTAACCGTTTTGAAATTAAAATCCAGGACTTAACCTAAAATAGCCATCCTCAAGTCTATAATTTATTTCCCAATTCTCCAAACAAAATTCTCCTGTAATTAGGGCCAATTTCTCTAAACCCTCAGAGTGAGATCTCTCCACCGGCACCTCCACCTTCCAAGACCAGCTGATGTTTGTAATGGGTGTGAGCTGGCTGCATTTACACCAGCGGCACACTCTGAGCTGAAAGGAGCCTGGGGCCAAAGCACTTTTCCCTTCTCTCCAACTCTCTCTGTCTCAGGTGAGATGTGATTCCCGAAGTGAGGAGAGCTGTAATTGTTTGTTTGTTTAGCGTTGTCGAGCCTCGTTGGATACAAGGCTTGTTATGCAGCCCTGTGGGTAGACACCTGTTCAGAGACCCTTATAGAGCTCACAGCAGAGACACAGCCTTCTGCCCAGCGGGACCTCCAAACACCACGGGAGTCTCAAAAACTGAAAACAGGAGAGCTTTCAATTAAAGACCAGTGCTCCTGAGCCCTTTAATTTGCCTAAAATAAAAACCTGGTACAAATGAACACATGTAGGTATTATTTTATTAATTAGGGTTTCTGGTCTTAGGTTTTAAATAATTACCACTGCTAAAACATGACGAAACAAAAATATTGAAACCAGTGTTTATCCTGTAACGACCAAAATAACACTAGACAATACTAACGTTTGTGTTGCAGTTACCTGTATTTTGTTCCAATATACTGTAGGCCGTTTCTAAGTAGTACATGTTAGTAAATCTTAATGTCACTAAAATTGTTCGCATGTGGAAATTTGCATTTAAAAAGCCCCTTTATGGCCATATATGGTGAATTTAGCTGTCTGTCACGACTCAGTTTTCTCCGTGAGAGCCCACACTGCTGTTTTGAAGAATAAATGAATCGTGGGTTCTGCCTGGCCTTTTAGACACAGTATTTATTATTATTATTATTATTATTATTATTATTATTATTATTATTATTATTATTATTACCCAGGGCAAAGGCAGAGATGAAATCAGCTTTGTTAGCAGAAGAGTGCGGGAGGGGATAGAGTGGAGAGGGGGGAGGCAGAGGGATGAGGCTAAATGGGTTAGGGGAGCAGCGGCGGAGAGAGGACAGGAGTGAGAGGACAGAATAACAGGGATGTGAGAGACAGTCATAGCAGGACGGGTGAGACAGAGAGGTACAGTAGTAGTGGGAGGGTACAGATATGTCTAGTAGTTGGCGTCTTCCAGAGCACTGATAGGTTTGGATTTTCTCCAACAGCCTCTTCTCGCACCCTCACTTTGCAAGGGAACTGGATAACAGCTGCTGAACTGCGCTAAGACAATACTTAGGCAAAACAATAGTTTCAATGCACTTCAACCTATATTCAATTTAACCACACTCACACTCACCACCTTAACCATTTCCGGTCCTATGTCGGACCCTGTCCGACATCAACAAAAAGACATCAAGCTCAGGTCTCTGGTCGTTTTTTCTCTGGAAAAAGCTGAGAAAACCTTTCAATGACCGAGTGAGACCGAAAGGATCCAAGAGAAGCCGAAAAAAATCATTTAAAAAAGGGGTGGATCTGAGCAATACACGTAGTCCCTGCACCACAGACATAACACGGACATAAACAAACAAGATAACTGCTTCTGCATCCAGCCCTAAACAAATATCACGGACATTTGCCAAGCTTTCTGAGATGTTATAGTAATAAAATAATGACTTGGATCACATTATTGAGGAGTTTGGTGATAAAACGAGTGATCAGGAGATGATTCATCAGGATGCACGACTATGAAGAGATATGTGATAAATACAGCGAAAAAGGGGTGGGGCAGGGCTGGAGATGCAGTACTGAGTGTCCTGTTGATATGCAGTGCCTTTTAAACCTGTTTTACTGTGAATGAAATAACTTTGAAACAGCGCATGTAAAATAAACAGCTTGTGTGAAAATAAAATAAAGACCTGCCGCACCTGACAGGCGCTGAATAAATGGACCGCAAAGGGTTAATAATGTTACTTAAATGTAGCTAATGTTAAGATTTGGAGCGAGGCCTCTAATAGTCAATGGGAGAGATTTGGAAAAGCAAAAGGTCCTCGCTCTACCTATTCTCACTTGGACTGCCACAGCTCAGACTGCCCTTGGACTTGTGGCCCTTAGACTGCCACAGCTCAGACTGCCCTTGGACTTGTGGCCCTTAGACTGGCTGGCGCTTAGAACGGCTGGCGTTCTAAGACACTGATTACCAATTTATACTCTCCTGTAGGCCTGGAGCCATATACTTAACTTTAAATTTGCATCAACCTCACAATTCAACAAACCCCTATACAGTTTGTATCACTTAATTACTTTTTAAAATTTTTAATTTAAGTGCACCAGCATCCCAAGAGGCAGTTCCAGGGCCACTACCCTAGGCAGCTGCCCCAGGCCTCAGACCCCCTTCTCGGCACTCTATTGGGGCACTTGCACCTCGGACATCTGGGTGCTCAACACCGTGCACAGCGGTTACATGCTCCAGTTCCTCTTGGGACCTCCTCCCTTTCCAGGAATCACAAATATTTTCATTACAGACCCTCTCCAGGCCTTGGTACTTCAGAACGAAGTGGTCATCTTGCTGTGCAAGCGAGCCATTTGCCTCGTAGACCCCACCTCCCACGGAGAGGGGTACTACTCAAGATACTTTCTGGTGCCCAAAAAAGACGACGGCTTTCACCCCATCCTAGACCTGAGGCTTCTCAATAGGTTCCTAAAAGAAAGGAGGTTCCAGATGCTGACTCACCATCACATTCTCCAGTCAGTCCTGCTGGGCGACGGGTTCACCATCGTGGACTTGTGGTTGCTGGGGATCAGAGAGTCGGCTTACACCGGTGCAGTGCACAACGTACTTGAGGCTCTGGTTGAACTCCAGTATAATGTGCGCATACTTGTCAGACGACAGAGTAGCAGCTATCCAAGAGAGCTTCTCCTTGTTTCTTGATCGCAGGTCACTCTCGTATTGTGTCAGAAACTACTGGGTCTGATGGCCGCAGCCATATAAGCCATCCAGCTGAGTCTACTTCGCATGCGCCCGCTACAAGTGTGGCTCAATGCGTTCCACTTCCATCCCAAGTGGGACAGACACCGTCGGCTGACTGTGTCTCACGCGTGCTCGGCAGACCTATGCTGGTGGAGGATGACCTCTCGGCTGCGCGAGGGTGTGCAGATGGGAGTAGTGTTAAACCGCCAAGTGGTGATGACAGACGCCTCCAACTTCTGGGAAGGCAGAGGAGTACGCAGATCCTAGCCGGACCACTGGACGACCCTGCATATAAACATGCCGGAGTTGCAAGCAGTCTCCATTGCTCTCCACCAATTCGTCCGGGTGCTGCAGGGTACACATCTGTTGATCCGGACGGACAACACGGCAGTGGTGGCGTATGTCAACCACCAGGATGGCCTTCAGTTTACTGACATGGGCTCAGAGGAACTTGCAGTCTCTGTGGGCAACGCACATTCCTGGAGTGGTGAACTGGGCAGCGGACCTCCTCTCCAGGGAGTGTCCGCATCCTCAGGTAGTGGAGCGCATTTGGGAACGGTCCGTGAAGGCGCAGGTCGATCTCTTCGCCTCGGCGGAGATGACGCATTGCCCCCTGTGATACTACCTCCACCGCTTAGGCAGTCCACTCGGCATAGACGCCCTAGTGCACGAATGGCCCAAAGCGTTTTTGTATGCTTTTCCGCCTATACTGCTGCTCCTGGCCTTTCTCGAAAAGGTCCGGTTAGAGAAGGCGTCGGTTCATCTAGTGGCCCCCAGGTGGCCCAGAAGAATCTGGTTCCTGACCCAGCGTAAGCTCTTAAAGGCCGCCCCTGGGAGATACCGCTTCACATGGATCTCCTCAGCCAGGCGAGAGACACTCTTTGGCATCTGGAACCGGGCAGGTTCCACCTATGGGTCTGGCCCCTGAAAGGGACCGCTGGTTAGCCCTAGGACTATCAGATGCGGTTGTGGGTACACTGCAGAATGCTAGGGCAGATTCCACTAGGACGTTTTACGTCCATAAGTGGAAGTATTTCCAGACTTGATGTCTGACCAGGAGTCATGACCCAGTCTCTTGCCCCATGCCAGGTATCTTACAGTTCCTGCAAGAATTGTTTGATGCTTGTACGTCACATTCCACTTTGAAGGTGTATTTAGCAGCTATTACTGCCTCTCAGTGGGTGGGACTAAGTGCGTCATCCCAGGAA
The DNA here is from genome assembly GCF_902713425.1 of Acipenser ruthenus. Classification (NCBI taxonomy): domain Eukaryota; kingdom Metazoa; phylum Chordata; class Actinopteri; order Acipenseriformes; family Acipenseridae; genus Acipenser; species Acipenser ruthenus. The sequence goes on along the minus strand of NC_081190.1, from coordinate 92,098,261 downwards.
GGGGCCTACCGGCAGCTCTGATATAGAGAACCCAATGGGCAGGCATATCCCATACATAATGTCGTTGGTGGTCGTCTTCTCTTTCAGGGAACCAGGGTTACGACAAGTAACCTAACGATACCACATGTGTTTGCAGATTATGCTAATAGACAGAGTCGGGCATCACATAGTCTTTGAAGGGTACCAGTGGCCAAAAACCCAAGAGTAGACAAGACTTGTATAAGTGCAAGAATGGGATGAGTGCACTTGGTTGGTCTGTGTAGCCTAGGTCCCAACATATCGCACAGTTCCAATAGGACTTTGTTGGGAACGCAGTATCTTGCAAAAAGTGTTTCTGTGCTTTGTGTAAAGAAGTCATAACGATCCCTATCTCTACGAAAAGCGATTTTCAAGTGGTTTATAATTGTTCTGTGAATTTATAGTGAAAATGTTTACACAATGCACGACAGAAAGAACTAACAACAACAACAATAACATTGTTTTCTCTTTAGTTTGTAGTACTCATGGTGGTGATAATCAATATTGCTACCACTGCGTGGATAATAATTATAATATTAGGCTAATTATATAGACACATCAAATTTCAGTTATGCATGCAATTGTGTTTTGTCTTTAACCTGAATAATAGGGTTTAGAGTTTAATCTTGCAATACCATCATTCTAACACAAGGAAATGATCGTACGCATGGTCCAGAGTGTGTGTGAGTCTCCGAACATTTCCATGCAAAGTTGTATGTTGATAAATCTCATACTTTCTGTTAGACTGTGCGTACCCACGGTTCAGAATAAAATTTGTGAGTACGCACGATTGATAAATATAGCCCCAGGAGTGCAGGCCTGCCAGTAAAAAAAAGTTTTGTTCATCTAAAAAAACTGCAAACATTTAAAAAATAAACATAGACAAGGTGAATAAATACACTTGGAAAAACAGAAGCCCTAATTATAATGCTGAGTATTTTTTACTAAAGTATATTTTTTAAAACCGTTACATCGACTCCCCAAATATCATCATTAGAAAATTGTTTTTCCACAAAGGAAAAACTCACACAATAAACTTAATAAACAATGCAGAGTGTGGCTTGTGACACTAGATTCTAGTGCCAGAGTATCTCATACAGCACCAGCGACATTAAATTCTGGTGCCATGTTTAATTTTTTTCTCTCAGCAACCATAGATGCTGATAGTTTCTCATTGAGTCTGGACTACTCATATGACCATTGGCGCCCACAGGCGTATGACCATTACGCACTGCATGTACCATTGGTTTGCAAAATTCAATTTTCATAAGTGTGGACTCGCATGTAATTTCTGGTGATCGGTTGACACGAAACAGACATTTTAGGGTTACAGAATAGTACTGTTTATTTAGTGGTAGTAAAGAGCAAATGGAAGCAGATAAGCCTGATTGAAGCTTCAAAAAGAACAAAATCTCTCTTCTGATGATACAGGAAGAATGTCATAGGGGGAAAAAACAGTAAAAGCACAGAACTGTGTTTCTGGCACTAACGGTGGTGGAGTTTTAATCACCGAAAATACCTTGGCAGCATTGAATGTTAGTCCTGCATTATCTGCTCATGTAAAGTTTAATTTAATTTTATTAGTGTCTTCCATATATTACAGTAAATTATACATTTTCCTAATCATTAACACATAATTTCCAAGTTGTATTATTATTATTATTATTATTATTATTATTATTATTATTATTATTGATTTATTTTTTTTTACTGCCTGTTGTCACAAAAAAAATGTTTATATGCTATGCTTAGAGGGTGAGTAATCATTACATTAGTTCTAGTGATTGTCAGTGTAATGATTAGAAATGGAACCAGCATAAAATATTTATGAGCTAGTTTTCCCCTAGTTTAAGTCTGTATTTCCAATAGGTTTATCTATACCTTTTATTGTAGTCGTGGACGATTTGGCTGTCAGTGTAGTTGCTGTTCTGTCTCGATGGCAGTGCACTGTCTTTATTCATTTTTAGAAAGGGAAACAGTGATGCAATTTGATTGCAGTTTTCTAATGTGACTGTGTAGGTGCTGTGAAACTCAGGAAAGAACAGAAATGCAGCACTCTGCAGCTTGGTTAGGATGGGGGTTGATAATTTAGTGCCAGCAGGCTCTCTGGTGCTAAACTTTCACAACAGTTTAGCATCAATTTTCAAAACAATTTGCATCCCTGATAACTTTGAGTATCTGACCCACAATATATAAATGAAGACCAAAAAGCATTCTACAGAAGTGAGAGATAAAGTAATACAAATGCATAGATTAGGGAAAGGGTACAAAATAATATCCAAGTGTTTGGATATCCCAGTGAGCACAGTTGGATCAATAATCAGGAAGTGGAAGCTGCATCACACCACCCAGGCACTGCCAAGAAAAGGCTGTCCCTCAAAACTCAGCGCTCAAATAAGGAGACTTGTGAGAGAAGCCACAGAGAGGCCAACAATCACTTTGAAGGAGCTACAGAGTTCAGTGGCTGGGAGTGGAGTAATGGTGCACCAGTCAACCTTATCAAGAGCTCTGCATAACACTGCCCTGTATAGGAGGGTGGCAAGTAAGAAGCTGTTACTCAAAAAGTACCATCTGAAAGCACGTCTGGAGTTTGCCAGAAAGCATGAGAGTGACCCAGCTGCAATGTGGGAAAAGGTTTTGTGGTCAGATGAGACCAAGATAGAGCTTTTTGGCCAAAACTCAAAGCGCTATGTGTGGCGCAAACCTAACACTGCCCATGCCTCAAGACACACCATCCCTACAGTGAAGTATGGTGGTGGCAGCATCATGCTGTGGGGATGCTTCTCATCAGCAGGGACTGGGCATCTTGTTAAAATTGAAGGAAGAATGGATGGAGCAAAATACAGGGAAATACTGCAAGAGAACCTGCTTCAGTACGCTAAAAAACTGAAGCTTAGGAGGAAATTCACCTTTCAGCAGGACAATGATCCCAAGCACAAGGCCAAAGCAACATTGGAATGGCTCAAGAACAAAAAGGTGAATGTCCTACAGTGTCCCAGTCAAAGTCCTGATCTCAGTCCCATTGAGAATCTGTGGCACTATTTGAAAGTTGCGGTCCACAAGCGTCGTCCAACCAACCTGAACAACTTGGAGCAAATCTGCCAAGAAGAATGGGCCAAAATCACTCCGACACAGGGCAAAGCTGGTACATACTTACCCCAAAAGACTTAAAGCTGTTATTACAGCGAAAGGTGGCTCTACCAAATATTAATGTGTGGGGGTTAAATACTTTTGCAAGCAAGATATTTCAGTTTTTTATTTTTTCTTAAATATATTTCATAAATATAAAACCAACGTCACCTTACAAAAATTGATTTTGAGTTTCAGTGTTTTAAAATAAAATATCAAACAGAACGAAATTTCAATGTACCATTTGTAATTCAATAATATGAGAGAATTGGTCAGGGGTCTGAATACTTTTGCAAGGCATCCAGTGCATCACAGAAACGTGTTGTTGTGGAAGTGGCCGGTGTAGGGTGCCGAGCCCACAGTAACCTGAGACCAGCAGTAATTTGATCACTGCACTAATTGTGCCTCTGATCCCATCCTCTCCTGCAACAACAAAACAAATTGTTTCACTGTAGTAGTAATGGATTGCTATCTACTGCAGCACAGACCTGAGCCTGGACCCCTCTCCACTTTCTCTCACTTCCTCCTCCCTGCTGATTGATGGCTGCTTTTGTGCTCAGAGTATTGAGTTCTCAGCAACTTAAAGTAATAGCTTCACAAAACTTGAGGACATTATTTGTTTTTCTATCCCCCCCCCAAAAAAAAACATAAGGAGAGCCTCCCCACTACCCCACCCCCTCCCACCCCCCCACCCCCCCAAAAAAAGAAAACACAAAACAAACTAACTAACTAAAACAAGAACAAGTTATTTAATTGAAAAGCAAAAAAACTAAAACAAACAAACAAAAAAAGGCATTCAGCATAGTCTGAAAACGATTGCATCATTACCCATAGTCTAGTTAACTGTATATTTTAGATCTCGGCACCACTGAGTTGATGTAAGTTGTATTTGCCTTTCCAGTCCATAAAGATACAATACAATACAATACAATACAATACAATACAATACAAATGTATTTCTATATCCCAGAGCACTGTACAAAAAGACAAAACAAGATAACCCATATGTACAATACACTCCAGCTACAACCAATTATATAAAAGCACATTGAAAAAAAAAATGTTTTCAATTTAGACTTAAAATAATCCAATATTTCAACCTGCCTAATGTCAGGTTGTCACACCGTACCAATTAACAAGATATTTTGGTCTAAAAACCATAAAGATATAAATGATTGTATTCCTCTCTAAAAAATAAATAAATAATATACCATCATTGAGCTTGGAATGTGCTAAACTCATAATAAATATTGCTCCAGTACATTCAGCACATTTGTCATGAGTGCGTCAAATGAAGAATCTTTTAAAGCATTAAATAAAGTTATTTTGGAGTTCAATCGCTGCTTGCTTAGCAACTTAAGTAAGTGAATCTCAGTTACATTGCTTTCTCTATAGGACATCATACTCATTTGTACTACTACAACTACTCATAATAATAATAATAATAATAATAATAATAATAATAATAATAATAATAATAATGACTTTTAATCTTATGTTAGAGCTCTCGGGGATCTGGTCCACTTTGTTTTGATTCCAGACAACACCTTCAGAGAGAACATGCTATGGACTGTGGAATGGCAATGTGTCAGCGGACTCTGCGATGCGGAATCTCCTCGAAGGCCCTGCCATTCCTGCCGTGGCTCAAGGTGTGTTCCTGTGAAAGAGCAGCCCCTGGTATGACAGGTATGTGAAGCAGTGCAATGGTCTGGAGCACATCTTCACACCTGTGTGGGGTATTGAATGTCTCGAGGACACCGCATTCAAAACAAGTGGGTTTCCGTTCCGCTCTGTTCTGTTTTTTTTTTTTCTTTTTTCTTCTTAGTAGCTGTTAATGAGTTCTGGTTTTGCCTTTAGCTCAGTTCTACCAATTTTAACCGCAAGTTTTTTTTATATTTTGGTTTTTCCTCTAAACTATAGCCCTAGCTACAACCAATGTGGTTAATGAAAAGTACCTCCAAGTTAGCATTTGAGTTCAGTAGAAACATACAGCATATTTCCTTCAGTCACTGTGTGCACAATTGTTTCCTATCTATCTATGTATCTATTTTATAATGCATAATGTTTTTTCAAAGTTTTGTCAGAGCAACTTCTCAAACTCCAAGAGTTCACACTAACTGTTTTAAAATGTCTAAAACTTTAAGAAAAAAATATGTGATATATAATTACATGGATATTTAAAGAGAATAAAAAATGTTCTTACAGTTTACCAATCTGAGTGAAAATTACATAACATCCTAAATAGTCTTTATAGTATTATTTATATTATTAAGTGTGAGAAACAAAGTAAAAAAGACAAACTTTTTAGCCTTAGCAGAAACAAAGCTAAAGTATTTCACGTTGGTTTTTATAGTTTTATATCAGAGTAAATCTCTGTATAAGGTTGTTGTTAGCACTGACATTGGCAGCTTGGTAAATAGACTGCTGCACAATGAAAGTTTCGAGTACTGAACATAATGCTAAATGCTAAAAATACAGTGTATGTAAAGAATGGTGTTCACCTGGCCTTCTGCACCCGCTATCAAATTTGCATTTTGCCATCATTAATCCATTAAAATTATATTTGCATTCAAATGAAGAAAAGAACATGGAATTGGGCGGGATCTGGATACTAAGCAGACACAGACATAATGTGAAGTAAGGATTTTGCCTTGCATTTAGGCAACTGCTGACCCTCCAAAAACTTTACACCTCTTCATACAATGAGTCCCTCATTATCATAATTGCGGATCATTATTTGAGTAATTTGCGTGTTGAGTAATTTGCATTGCTCTTAAGATTACATAGGGCGCAGTGCAAAATAATTGCCGGGCCGCAATGCAATTTGAATTTTGCATCCACAATTATTTGCACTGCGCCTATACTTACAGCTATCCTTTTAATGTGTAAATTGTTTTGCATGATATAACCCTAACCCTATCACTAACCCTAACCCTAACCCTAACTCTAAACCTAACCCCTCTAAACTTAACTCTAAACCTAGCCCTAACCCCCCCTTACCCTAACTCTAAACCTTTTCTGGTACAATTGTGTACTTACATATATTGTGCAAAAAGATTTACACATACATTGTAACTATGTATAATAACACTTTAATTATGTGTAAGTATACATGTATTTACTAAGTAATTAGAGACACTTCATATAAAGAGTTACCATATATTCATGTGCTTGCTTCCTGGCTACCCAATATATCAAGAACTTTTGCTAAAAGCAAACAGGTCCAGATATTTTTAGTGCTTGCCCATGTTTATTTTTATCAAGACAAAAAGTACTGAATGTGATGAGCGATTTAGACTGTAATTTAGCACAAGAAAGGGGAAATAGTGTGACTCTGTAATTGCTTTTTAAGAAGAGATTCTCAATGCAAGCCTATTGACATTAACAAGGTCCTTGGGGTCCACTGCAGGCTACTTGGAAGTTAACCCAAGCCCATATTACCTGTGAGTCAGTAAGGGGGCCATTTCCTACCTGCTCCGCTGGTTAGCTTAGCCGTTAAGTTTGACAGACTTCCAGCACGTGTCAGTGCTTGGTTTGGAGGCATACTCCGGAATATGACAGCAGACTCATATCACATGCATTGCCCCCAGTAATTTTGAAGCAAGTGCAAATGTAAAAGCAAATTTCATGATAGGAATAAAACAATTTGTACTGCGAATGCAATTGAGTAGGCCTTTGGACTTTCAACTGTGCAGTAATCCGGCCAATACATATTTTTTAAGTACACCGCTGTTCAGCCAGATGTCTTCTGGGATGCTTGCCTTAAATATGCCTTACACATTGGTATAAAAAAATAAACAATTCCATATTGTTTTCAAACAAATCTGTTTTTATTATTTTACAGTTGTTGTTGTCCCAGGAAACGCTTGTTTACAATATTAGTCATAGGTTAGTGACCTCATCTGTAATATGAATGAATGAAGTTCCATGTAGTTTCACAGACTTTTCTGCTAGAAAATATATTTATGATAGAGATGGGTTTTGCCTTTACACTGTCACGTTAGAAAAGTGGGTACAAGTGAGATGGTGAGATCTGAGATGAGTCATCATCTTCAAAAACAGAAACAGCTAACGAACATACAAAAAAGCACAATGCAATACAACCTAAGAAAAACATATATAAAGAATTCACTCATAAAAATGGTGCAATTTCCACTTAAAAACCTTGATAAATCTGTTTAAGTGTGCATTACAGTGTAGATAATGAAATAACAATTTCAACATCAACCCCAAAACTATGCCCTACAGCAGAACAACCCATCTCTCCAAGGGAGTCTATAGATAGTTATTTCTTTATAAATCATAAATAAATACATTTTTAAAATGGACACAAATCACACCATCAAAGAAAACTGCCATGCCAAGTTAGGTTACATTGTTCCAATTGTTTAATATTTCAGAATAAGGATAGAAAATCCAAGCAGGGCCCAGTTCCAATTCAAAATTACTGATGAATCACTGTATGCTTTTGTAAAAGCCCTTCTAATTACTTTTTTTAGGGTACATTGGATATATTTACACTACTCCTTCAAGCAAGTTTTGAGACTATTGGAACACAGTGGTATACATGTGCTGCTTCATAGAGTTACAGAAACTCCTGCTTGGATAATAGGGAACTGTTTTTCTTTTAGCTTTTTTCTTCAAGCAGTTTTATGTCAGTATCAGAGGTTAACACTTCAGTTATTTCCATCACTGTCTAGTTAGCATTAAGAAGTCATAATGGAATCAGGTTATGTCACACCTTTCGAAACCATGTCTTAACATGTATACAATAAGGCTGCTGAATACATTGCACATTTTGCGCTAGTTGTTGCCTTAAAAGAGTTTGAAAATTGTGAAAGCGTATTCCTTAAATTGGAAAAAAGTGTTTATTTATTTATTTATTTATTTATTTATTTTTGTATATCAGCCTAATCTAATGTACATAGGCACCATGTAAAATAAATACATTTTGTATAACTTCTTGTTATATATAAACACACGCATACACACACACACACACATATATAAATATATATATATATATATATATATATATATATATATATATATATATATATATATATATATATATATATATATTTAAACAACTGCTATCATATTCTTCAAACAACTGCAACCAAACTATATTGCTTGAGGAATTTACATGTTTAGCAATAATCTTGGACTACCTGATATTAATGTTAACCTCCAAAACTGACATGCAGCTGTGCATAACCTAACTTCAGTGTTCTTCCTTGTCAAGTTTAGATTACTGGATTAACCAGCCTGTGCATTCTGAGAACACACAGAGACATGAAGGATTGCCATATTTAATTTTCTTGGTACAAAATGCTTTTGCCGTGTGATCCTTACTGTGAAACGAGAAAAAATAATAATTTTAAATAAATAAATACATGAAAAATATGTCCGACTGGCCGCATGGCGCCATGGCTCTTGGATGCTTGGGATGCTGTTAGTTCTTCTTCTCCACATAGAGATTAGTTTAGAAGTCGGTGTATCCAGGCAAAGGTCCATCTGCTATGAGATTGCAAAGAATATGTCCACTGGGAGCAGAGTATGTTGCTTGCTCCCAGACACTGATGGCAGAAGATATACATACCACCACTAAAATAAATATGCTCATTTTAAGTCAACATTAATACAGTTATTGTACGGTGGGCTCAAAAACCTTATTGCAAGATTGCTTTGGAAGATCTCCCAACAACTGCAAAGGAAAGGCATTCACTCTCAAAAAGAAGACTAGATATTGGCTAGTCCATTGTTTTTATTGGCTGTGCCAGGTGTCAATGGAAAAATGGTGGCCCGATGAACTAAACAAAAGCTGCAGCTTGCTCGCTGCAGCTGACTGTTCAGGACCCAACCCAGGAAGTTGGGGAAAGGATGAGCCAACCAAATCCCAGCAAACACCTCAATCTCTGACTCTCCCATTCGCTCCCATGCTTGCTTTAGTTTTTTAGTTGTTGTTATTATAACACACACATACACACAAAGTCACAGCTGTCCAGCACTTTTTTTCTTGATAGAAGCGTGTTTGGACATATGTTTTAGACACACCACCAGGAGTGTTTGGACACACCACCAGCTTCACTTCTCAGGTTTAATCCAAGCTGGGGGGATTCCTGCAGACTTATTTTGTCCTCGTTGTTTTTCAATATAGTTGTATATATGCCGGTATATACATATATATTTTACATATTCTATAATAAATAGTGCATTGCACTAGAAAATGTCTTAGTGTTCGTAGGTAGTCTGGAGCCCCCAGCTCAATGTCTGGGGATCCCCTCCGAAGGGGGCTAGTTAGTCCTCAGATGTGACGTCAATGTCCTCCGAGCTGGACTGCTTGGTGGCCATCCGCCACCTGTTGATATGGTGAGACCCTTTCTTCTTCTGCTGAGACTCTGGGCCCTCCTCATCCAGCTTCTGCCTCTTGTGCTTTGTCCGTCTGTTCTGGAACCACACCTTTACCTGGGGAAGGATCGACACAGCACCACAGTCAGGAACAACTACCCAGCCAACCCCAGTGACAACAACTGTTGTTGTGCGTTACTATGCTAGTTATCAAAACAGTTTAGTCTTTTTTGTTTGTCTTCCGAGGACACCTAACAAAAGACAAAATCATCTTGTAGGTAATGACTGCAGTGGAGTGCATTAAAAAATGTACATAAGTGTTTTATGATGTGTTTCAATTTAATTACTTTATAAATACTTTAAACACTGGCCTTTTTTTCATTGGTATTTATTGTACTGAAATGTATTTTCTAGTTTCTGAAGCTCTATCCTGAACCTGATAGGCTAAGATGGTCATTAAAGTCTATAGTTGGGGGCTGAAATATACATGCATATTTTTACCAGTTAAAACCTCCATTTTTAAAATTAACTTTCTATCTGGGAGAAAAAAAAGGTTTTGCTGTTGGTGTTGTTTGAATTATTAACAGTATTGTAACCTGGCCAAAACAATATAAAATACATTCCAGCAATACGCCAATGTGTCAAACTATGTTACTTTGGAAATTAAATAAATAAATAAATACATTGCTTTCAAATAAAATGATCAAACTATCTAATTGATTTATGCATTTATCATTATTATATGAAAATGAAGATGATTGTGTATGAAGAGAAATAAAAACTAACGAAACTAGCAAAAGTTCACCTACACCTTTCAACACTCAATTCTTTTTACGTAAAACTATAACAAAAAGAAAAGAAAAAAAAACTTGTGTGTAATTCTACCCATAAACCATGTTTATTTAGTGATTAATGTAATTATGTGTTAGAATTAAAGAAATGTAGAATATTTAGGTGTGCTATTTGATGTGTTATTTTATTCTGTTGTGTAGTGCACTGTGCCACTAATGTGGTACTGTAGCTTTAATTAGAAGACCAACGCGCACTGTGGCATTGCTGCTCATTGCTTGTGTTTTCGAATGGTCCTCTTCACATCGGGTTTGGGTTAAATGAATGTCCTGCATCACAATCGGGTCATTCGCAAGACAACCCCACCCTGAACACGAAAAGTTCCCTTTCATTACAAAATGGGTGTTCCCCTTTAAGATACCCAAACCTGAAAACTTTAAAACAAAAAAACTCTTCAGAGGAGGGTGTCGTAGTGCTGCTCCGCCCGCACGAGCATAATCTCACTACTCACCCTGACAGTATCGGCATTTCCTTTCAGCCTAACATGATTAACATCACAGAGTTGATAAGTAAATCCTCCTGATTATTTAGCGCTCCTTTTATTTTTTAGCAATTACTTTAAAAAAAGTGCAAAATTATACCGGAATCGCTATAATAATTAGTTTTTTTTTTATTATTTCTAGCGTGTTTTCTGTATTTTCTGTATTTTCAAGTCCCACTGCGCCCTCGCGGGAAGACTGCGGCTCTACTGCCGTTCCTCCCGGGATCTTAGCGCACCAAGCCCATAACTTGTTCAGCTGATATTTATATATTTAGAATACTATTGAAAATATATTATTTAATAAGTGTTTAATTATTAATTTTACAGTATTGTTTACCATGTATTTGGCTTTGTGTTTCCTTTCGGTTGTATACATATACTGTTTTTCATTTCTTACAGGTAAAGGTAAGTATTGAATCCCGAGCAGCTACAGTGGGTGTTCCTACTTTAGCAGCTCATTGCTGTTTTAGTGCAGCTGTCCAGCAGAACTATTACAAAGGCTTGGTCGCAAGCAGGCTATTTCTAGTCTCGTGTTTGTACTGACTAAGAAATTAGCCAGTGGCTTATGCAGGTGGGCATCCCTGCTACTCGCTACAAAACAGTAACTAGTGACCTGTTGCCCCTGTTTGGTTCAACAGCATGGCTTGTCAGCCGGGTTTGAACTGCAACCTCCTATTGACAGTGTCCAGGCACTCTACAGGAGAGAGGTCATCACCACTGACGCGTCCAACTCAGGCTGGGGCGGAGTGTGGAATGGCCGAGGCGTAGAGGGTGTGTGGCAGCCCCCATGGGAGGGTCACCATATCAATATTTTGGAACTGCAGGCAGTGTACCTGTCCTTGCAAGAATTTTTGAAGCAGGTTTGGGGGAGACACATGCTCGTCCGTACGGACAACACATCTGTGGTGTCCTACATAAACCATCAGGGTGGTTTACGGTCGCCCAGTATCCACCATGTGGCCCACAAGCTTCTGCCCAGTTGAACCTCCTCTCACTTCTGGCAGTTCACCTGCCTGGAGTGACCAACTGCGCTGTGGACCTCCTCTCAAGGGGTTCCCCAACGGCTCGGAGTGGAGATCGCGAGCCTTTTGGGAGAGATTCGGGAGAGCAGAAGTAGACCTTTTTGCCTCTCACGAGTCAACACACTGCCCCCTGTGGTTCTCCATAAAAAGAGGAGGACTTCTTGGGATAGATGCACTGGCACACCCGTGGCCAGCACGTCTACTCTATGTGTTTCCGCTGCTGGCGCTGCTACTGCTGTGTTTGGAGAAGGTTAGACATGACCGGGCCAAGGTGCTCTTAATAGCTCCATACTGGCCCAGGAGAGTTTGGTTCTCCCCTCTGATACAGCTCAGGCGCAGGGTACCATGTGGCACCCCAACCCACCGAGCCTACAGCTCTGGGCCTGGCCCCTGAACATAGTGATCCACGCAATTATGTTTTGTATTGTGTTCCTGTATTGTGTTCCCTTTCCGCTCTGTATTTCCCGCCATTGCTTGTCTTACCCTGTCTCTGCGTCTATGTGTAAATGTAACCTGCGCATGCGGTGCTGTCTGTGTCTCCCCTGTATTTGGCTGTTGGTTGTCTGTGCCCATTGGTCCTGGTGTGAGGCTGAGGACCAATGGGATGTGTTTAAAGCTCTGGCACCCTATTAACATAAAGGGGCACAGCTATGTTATAAAAGGGCACTGCGCCGCCATTTGGTGTTGCTGTTGCTGTCCTGATTGGCTTGTGTTCTAGAAAGCATTGAAGCAGTCAGAGCAGTGGTCTCTGAGTGGGCGCTAGAGATTAGCTTCTGGAAATAAAAGATTTGGAACTGATTTCAGTGTGTTGTGTCCCTTCTTCCCTGCTTGCCTGTGTGCGCACAACGCTACAGTATTGTAACTATAACAGCAACTTTTAGAGTGTATTATAGATTTAAAATATTGCTTCAGTATTCAGAAGTATAAGACGTAATTAATTTAGAAAGAATGGCACATAGCACTAGCAATACACCTGAGAATGAAACATTATTCATCTCATTAATTATTGATTAAGAACATTTGTTTTGGGTAATAAAATTGATACGAAAATATATTTAAAAGAAAACAAAACAGAGCCATGTGATCAATTGTTTTATGTAGTATTTTCTACAAGTGTGGTAATTGCATATTTTATGCTGTATGTTTTTTCCCCCTGTACATTTCATGAATGGACATGATGATTATTATATGACACCTAAAGTGAATAACAATACCAGAAAAAATGTGAAAAGGTGGCTTATCCCTTCTTGTAATGCACATACACTTTCCAAGGGTTTGAAGTAAGCATGAAACGATATGGCTCTGTTAGACATGCTGCCGGTCAATATACAGACTGCACAATTGTCCTTCTAGCAATTCTGTTGCATTTCAATATTTCCACACAATGCATAAGCCTACACCTTGTATCACAAACTGCACAGGCAATGCACATAACCTACCTTTTTAATACTTTTTGTTTCCTTTTATGGGGGTTTGTTTTGTTTGTTTCTGTGAAAGCTTATCTGCTTCATAATTTCTGAAGACCTTGTTGGATTGATGTGGAAATGTGTACACAGCTTTATAAATGTGGGGGAGGAAACGCACCTTAGAATATATACCAGCATAATAAATAGGTTCGCGCGCACACAGGTGTGATTTGCCATGTTCTATTTTTGCAATTCACAGGTTTAGATCATAGGAACGCCTGGAGGGGGGGGGAGTGAATACGAAATTTAAAAGGGGATCTATAAGCAAAATTAAGTTTAGAATCAGGAGTTTTCCTTAAGTTAGGCATGTATAGCTCAGCTACAAACCGTGAGCACCGTCGCTGTCTTTATTATAATAAATGCTTTCCTGTTATATATATATCACATTTTGAGGATTCCAAATGTTCGCTCAATTACAGTACCAGCACATTTAAATGTACGGCTGTTCAACAGGGGTCGTGCGGTTGAGCAGCGGTGTCAGTAGCCACCGCTTCAGTGGATACACGTTGTCCCCTATCACCCAGCCTCTCTAAGACTGTCATCCGGCTGAAACGCAGCTGCCACCTGCGAATTAGCGAGGATAAACAAGCCATGACCGGAGCAGCGATAGTTTGCATACACATTTGTGAAGTAGTTGTTGGCATCACAGATCACGTAGAAGTGCCTATTCTGTGTTGGTGCGCGTATCTTAGTGCTACAGGCAAACAGTGTGCTCTCCGCATGTCTCCTTCCACGTTAGCCTGAATGAAGCAGTTGGCAGATGTGAGTGATTGTTAGTCTATTGAGGCGAAATTGCTACATACATTGTGTGTCAGACCGGCTCAGGAAAGACAGATGACTTCTAAATATTTGGGGACGTCTCCTCCTCTTTGTCTGGCCATGTAGAAATTATAGTAGAAGCGCTTATCCTCTGTCTCTCTCTCTCTCTCTCTCTCTCTCTCTCTCTCTCTCTCTCTCTCTCTCTCTCTCTCTCTCTCTCTCTCTCTCTCTCTTTCTCTCTCTCTCTCTCTCTCTCTCTCTCTCTTTCTCTTTTCTTTGCCTGCTTCCCTGGTAGTTTCACCGGTATATAGTCGACCACGCACAGTTTAGACCTGGTTTTCACAGGTCAGCTGAAACGCAAACGCTAACACTGTCGATGGTTCGCTAAATCGCTACATCTGTATGTAAATAAGGACACTCCCCTAAAGTTCAGACCATGTCCAGCGCTAACGCTGACTTGTCGACTGGAGCTAAATGTTCGCAGAAGTGTTTTTCTATTGTCTTAGGTGTTTGCGAACGTTGCTAAGTAGGGCCGCCCCCTATAGTCTATAGTTATGCTTTGTGTAGGCCTACTTTTGTTTGCTATAATGTGCTTTTCATATTTCATTTATATGTTGTGTTACTGTTTTTTTTTTTTTTTTTTTTAAATAAATCTTTAAGCGGAGCAACTAAACTAAAAAGGGGACCGTGTGACCTAATGCGAGTTCTACAATGCAGGAATGATTGTGTTGTTATACCAAGTTGACCCACTTCCCCCACAACGCGCTGCGTTTGAGAAGCCGCATTAAAAAAAAGAAAATGTAATATCAGTCAATTAGGCAGCATTGCGAATTTGTATTTTAATATCAACATTTATCCCGCATTAGCCAAGGTGGCTCAATGCGTGTACAACTCCTGTGGTGTTACCTGTGTTTCGGACAGACTGAGGCCGTTGGCTAACTGCTTCCTCTCGGCCCCCACCACATAATGGTTCTTCTCGAAAGCCCTTTCCAACCGCAGGAGCTGTGACGGGGAGAAGGCAGTGCGGATCCGCTTTGGCTTCCTGGCGAAGGGGCCGTGCATTAACAAACTTTCCTGGGAAACTTCGCTTCCTGAGAACACAAATGGAGAACGGATCAGCCTCACTGTAGCGCTCTCCCACGGGATTTGTTTGTTCATGGGAGTCCCGCTATTGGAGATTAATCTACTAGAAATGAGCTCTAACCAGACCCCCTTAATTAACCTCGCGATTATTAGTACCCTGCAGTGAACAGACTGAAAGGGCTGACATCTCTGCTCTTGCGTGCTTTAGCTATTTCTTTCTTTCTTTCTTTCTTTCTTTCTTTTCGATTTCTGTATTGTTCATTTGTGCGCTATTTTTTCTTCTTAATTTCTAATTTATTTTAAAACGTATTAGATTTACCCTTTCATTTTTTCATTTTCATTTTATTAAGATTGTTATTACTATAGTTGTTTCCCTCGATAAATGCTTTCATTTCATTTCTCACATCTCTTTATAATCAGACACTCCTCTCGTTCGTAAATTCTCTCATGTTCTTATGCATGTTAAATGTCTAATAACAACACATTTTAGCCGGTGCCTCACATTTAGAATCTCATACACGTTTTGCAAGTAAATGTCGAGCGGAGATCAAGTTTGTGAACATTTAATATCGTGCAGCAGTAGCTTAATAAAGCTAAAATAACAACCATCATCATACGGCATGATATGATGATGTACTGTAATTTTAATATAATGTTAGAAGAATACCCCTTCATCTTGGGCAGTTTGATATCAGTAACTCGATCGAGCGTCAAAATCAAACAACTCGATTAGAACAAAATGTTCAAAACTTAATCGAACACCATGGGGATCAGAAAGAAATAATGCTAATGAAAATCAAGATTAAAAAAATGAGAACCCACTGTTCAGAAGTTATCTCTTGTTTTATGCAGGAATTGTTTTCTCCAAACTCCAAACATTTGTCTCATTATTTTTTACATGAACATCAAAATAGGGTCTCAGTTTAATATTTGAACACATTGTTGAGTTTATTTGTTTATTTAATTTACGTCGGTTTAAAATCATAAACTACGTGCTCGGCCGTTAACTTGTTCGTTTGTTGTTCCTGCTGAATAGCTGATATATTCACAAAGCATTTGCCACCTTACATTTTTAGCTATCCCCAGCTGATGTTTTATTTCAAGAAAACCAAACATTGAAGTATAAAGATTAAATTAAACAGCCTAAGAGGCCCGTGCAGTTGTTTCTTACTAATTCTCTGTAACATCAGAAGTTCGTTTGTCGGTTAAAAAAAACCCTTTCGTTAGTAAATACCTTATGGGCATCCAACTGCTATTTCAGTGTAATAAGGGCAATGTGTAATATATCTTACCCGATCGTGAATGCCTTTAACATCATGAACACAGACAATAGCACAGGCATTGCATATAGAGGGATCGAGTAATTTACTAAACACATTTGCTTTAAAAATGTACTACAGGAGAAACAAATTGCAGGCAATTATCTCTCCACACTAAATCCGCCACGCTAATATTTGTTGTATAATTAGTAGGCACTATATACCGGTATCTAAACATGGCAATTATATTAACGCGAGTAATTGAGGATTTTTTTTTCAGTTTTTAAGCTGGAGGGCAAATTCCTCTTCTGTTGACAATCCAATAAATAAAAAAGACCTGCAATTCAACTAAACGTATCTTGATTCTGGTTACCTTGTAGTCTAGACTACGCTAAATTACTATGTGATAATAAAAACAAAGCATTTCTGTTGTAATGTCACTGTGTTTATGAAGTATGGATAATGCAAATAATAATAATAATAATAATAATAATAATAATAATAATAATAATAATAATAATAACAGTCGCACACGAAATACGCCTTACAATGGGTTTCATAATATTATCTTATTTGGCGTTCTTTAAAGTCATAGCTCATTCTATAAAGAAATTATTCGACCATAACTTCAAACATCCAATAATAGGCTTCAATCTTAAAAAATAAAATAAAATACACAAATCAACAAACAAACAAAAACGAGATTTTAATATCATGCGTGTGAATTTCATTCGTTTAATTCAAATATCTTATTTAGCATGATATTTGCTCAATCTATCAAATTCAATAGCCTACACAACTTTCTGAGTTGCACGGCATAACTCTGATCCTCTAATGAAGAAGAGTATCTTGGCTTAGTGTACCTTGAAGCCTGTGCTTCACCCCGACCCAGGAAGTGCGGGTCCGTCCAGTGTCGGTCATTCAAGCTTTGGGCACACGAATGCACTGAAGGAAACTATATATATATATATATATATATATATATATATATATATATATATATATATATATATATATATATATATATATATATATATATATGCCTAATATAAACATTGTTCTTTTGAATAAAGATATTCAGTTTTTGATGTTAATGTAAAAATTTATCTTATTCAATAAAACATTCAGTTGCTGAGTTAAATAAAATGTGGTGTTATTTATTTAATTATCCTTTAAAGAATGTTAGATCTGACCCCACCCCCTGTTACAACTGACCCTGGCCATGGGGTCAACTGTAAAATCTGACACCTTACTTTTGAAGCGCTCTTGCTGTATGTATATCTGCTCTTAAAACAGGATAACTATGGGGATTGGTAGAGGACAGATGTAAGTTGTTTGTATCAGTCTGGTCAAACTAGCTCAAATGGTCTGTGGTATTGGAGAGAAAGTAAAAATGTGGTTTTGCAACAGTAGTAAGACCCTTGTATTTCTCTCAATCTGACCCTCTCATCGCTAGTCCCGTGACGTATAACAATTCCAGCTATCTCGGGAGCAGAGCCGCGCTGCAGGAGCAGCCATCGCCGGGAGCAAGGCGAGGAAATTTGCTGTCGAAGAGATAACTTAATCTTTTTCTTTCCTCCGAGAACAAAGCCTGCCTTTGATGATCTTTTTCTCCTTGTGTTATCACCCCCCCCCCCCCCCCCCCCCCCTCGGTTAAGTGTACTGAGTGAAAGGTCTAATGTGGATTTGCATTTAGAACCCTGTAATGAGTTTAAGAGACCATTGGGAGGGAAACGCAGTAAGGCTATAAGCTCGTCCTTCGCTTTTATTGAATATATGCACCGATACTTGATATTCTGTCACCAACACTGACAGGACTGGAATTAATAAACGCCTCTGTGTCGTTTTATACAAAAACATAAATAACTCAGGGGATGCATTAAGACAACGTGCACCCGATATTGATGTAGTTTAGCCAATAAGTCTAAAATGATCAAATAACGTTTGATTGGGGGAAACACAGTTATATTTATAACATAAATCGTGTAATCCTTAATTAGACACTTTAGACCTATACTGTGATAATTAAGGGCAAGGTCCTCAAAACTTTTTTTGGTATCCAGTTATTATTATTATTATTATTATTATTATTATTATTATTATTATTATTATTATTATTATTATTATTATTATTATTAAAGAAAATGTTAAAACAAAAACTACTCCTGTTGACAAAGCTGTAAACATTCTAGAACATTTTTTGTAATAAATCCCTGGACATTAACAGACAGATATATTGCAAACTGTCTTCTACGGTTACACTGCGGCATTTTTATGTAATTTTGCAGATTTTTATAAGAGTGACCAATAAAACGTTTGAGTTGTTGCATTTTGGTTTGGGACGTTCATTATTTTATTTTTTTTACGACTTACAATATAGAATACAAAGCTCTGATAAAGTAGCCCACGTTTTTAACATCCATCAACAATTACACATTAAGAAATTTTACGTCATAAATTGGTGTTAATTACAAATAGCCCAATTCACGGAGTGTTTCTATGCACAGTGATTTGGGATCTGAGCAGTGCCATCAATCAGCTCTGTCTGCACTGACATCCTAATGAAAAGGTATTAGTTGTTTCTTACTAGACAACTAATAACATCATCACCTCAAACCAAATCCAAAATAATAATTTTAAATGTAACAACAACAACAAAAATAGAAAAGCACATATCGTTTATATTTAAACTTTTCATCTTTAATGATATAAATACTTACCACATTGAGCACAATTATATTGAAGTTTATTATTATTATTATTATTATTATTATTATTATTATTATTATTATTATTATTATTATTTCAAATCAACGGGACTTTTGAATACCAGAAATAACTGTTTTAATGAATGTATAATGACGTCTTTAATCATTTTTTTTTTTTGGTTACAAAGTGTCCCTCTTTAACCAACACAAAAATTGAGGCTTGCACCTCAAACCAAGCTGTCAAAGTTTCTCTGGACATATGCATTATTTGTACTCTGATTTTTTTTTTTTTTTTTTAAGTAGGATAAACCCAGTAGCAAGGTCTCAATGTATTGTGTTAAATTACCTATACCCACAATAAATGTGCATTATTTTATAATACTAGTAATCATTTCCCAATTTAACACTAATACAATACAAAATAGCGTCGATGAGCATATATTACATGATCCATTGTATCATATTATTCGAAGTTAATCGCTATATTGGTTTTGTACATTGCATTTATAAATTGCTTAATGAAATCGTAAACAGTGAGCATGCATATGCTTGTCATTCTTTTGTCGCAAAAAAGTGCATAAATAGACCAACGTAATATTCATGAATACATGTATACACAAATACATATATAAATATATTATTATTATTATTATTATTATTATTATTATTATTATTATTATTATTATTATTATTATTATTATTATTAATGTACCTTGAAATCTGTGCCCAAAGAATCTGTTCCTTAAAACCCAGGGATAGAAATTAAGGGGGTCCCGGTGCTGGGGTCCAAAGAATGAGTGCGGGTGTTGCAGATGGGCGGCCCCGAGTTGGTGGGGGTGAACAGCCAGTGATGGGTGGTTCATCGCCTCGGGGAACACCAGCTCCGGGCTGGTGTACAGGGACCTACCCCCCGAGCTCTGGAAGCCGTTCATAAAGGCTTCTGCGGGGTTCGGGTAGCTCAGAGCTGTGGGTCTGATGGGCTCTTCGGAAGTCAATGGAGTGTCCTTGGCTACTAGAGAGTCAATAGTGAAACAGCGCTTTGCTGCCTGTTGAAACATTGTATGACAGTTCTGTGGGGAAATAAAGATTGAAATAAAATAAAAAGTCGGATGACTTAAGCAATTCTTACTATCCCAAAAGAAAACGCGATGCTCTGGCTGAGAGAAAAGCTATAAACGAAGAGGTCGTCGCGGGTAAAATATATGGAGTGCGGATAGTTATTATCCAAAAAAGGAACCGAAGTGACAAGAGCTGTACCCAGGATCCATGCAGCTGCGCGTGTGGCTCCTGGTCAAGTGAAAGCGACTGATGTGAGAGCTCCAGTGAAGTTTAAAAAGCGGCTCAGATTGTATGAAAGGAGTGAAATACACACTCGTACCTGGCTAGGGCAATCTGATTGGACAGCTTCACCTGCCTCCAAAAGGTTGGAGAGGGCACCTGGAGACATGGATCCTGTGACAAAGCGGACTGGAGCTACACCGGAACTGCTTTTCTCTGTGCTGGAGGCTGTCTGGCATCGAAATGATTGCATTCATTATAATATGACCCACTGGACAATGCAACAATATGGAGACTGTTTAATTAGTAAATCACGCGAAGCAACTAATTATTATTATTATTATTATTATTATTATTATTATTATTATTATTATTATTATTATTATTATTTCGTTTTTTGTAAACATATCTAATTTAGTATCGTACCGACAGATAGATAGATGGATAGATGGATGTATTTATTTTAATCGGGATCAAATTGTTTGCATTGCCAGCTGGAATAATATTTAATGACATAATATTCCTAGCAACAAACAGTGCTGTCTCCTATGACTTTTAAGAAGATTTTATAGCTATACCGCAGGTCATATTATATGCACCAGTTTATTTGCGCGCTGCCTATGCCCAATAAACAAATAAAACGCCTGTATAATTGTAGGCTATCTACACTTTAATAACCCCATTTAAGCCCAACCCAGTGCTTTGTTATTACCCTTCGCTATTGCTGTATTGTGGGTGCGGGGAGGTCGCCGAATAATAACTGTGTAGGGCCTACAGTTAAGTGCGTAGGTGTTGCTTATTTAAGTGCTTCAGTCATTGGTCTAATAAAGGTATCCGTGTGCTTTAGTCTGTTCAGTTTACGCCTCGGTATAAGCTTTTGTAATAAGTAGCTTAATTAAGTTGTAAATGTATCACACAGTATGGTTTATATCATTAAATGGGTGAAATTAGTACATTACTCATATATTTTTCCTAGTACTTAATGATAGCAATAATAATAACACATTCAAAATAACTTGCGTTACGATAAGGAATTGCCAGTACCTTAGCTATGTGTACTTTTTTGTCAACTCATTGCTTTCCAGTTATTCGCTCGCTTTAAACAGCTGAAACCACAAAGAACGTGTGCATAGCCCAGATCCACAGCCGTTTTGGGTCGAGGTTGACGATTGTAACCGAGACTCAGAAACACAAACATGCATGTTTCTTTTTTGAAGAAACCACGTTTGACCAATCACAATAACACGAATAAAATAAGCAAATGAAAGATTGCTGCTGTTCCATTATTGTGAGATTGTGATGATTGTAATAATAATAATAATAATAATAATAATAATAATAATAATAATAATAATAATAATAATAATAATAATAATAATAATAGTAGTAGTAGTTCTAATGTGGTTATATCGTGATAGTCGCATGGATCCAAACAAGTAGACTAACTTTTTTTTATTACTGTAAAGGAGATCCAACTTGACCCAATGGCATCTCCTGGAAAGAACAACAGTAATTTCAGAGACGTGTACTTTGTTGCTTTGTTTGTTATAAAAGAACAGACTGCTTTTCAATTAGAAAGTAAGTGTATCGCACAGGGATAGATTTCGGTTAATTTAAGACTAAGGTGGTTATTATTATCATCGCCTAGCGTTTATTTTCCAAACTAAAGTAACGTAGCCTGTAGGCCAGTAGTTTTATTAACTAAGGTGAAGTTATTTTTTATTAATTGTTTTATTGTAAGTCAAGTTGTGGCAGATTCTCAAAGCCATTTGTTCCAAATCGCCATTGCGTTAGTTTGATCACAAACAAACAAACAAACAAACAAACAAACAAATAAATAAATAAATAAATAAATAAATAAATAAATACGTTTATTATTCTAGAATGAATAAGAAACAACTTCAGACTAATCACAGGCCCTTAGTTAAATTAAATGCCTGTGTTCTTCATTTATAATTCGGTAACTTTATTGGGTGTGTTTTTACTATGTAAAAAAATATAGTACTTTAGCCCTTCTGAAAGGAAATATTTTAATAGGTCTACCGGCTGTAGCCTATATATTTTGACCAACCTTTACCTACTAACCAAACCAACCAGAAAATACCTAACAAAAAATCCGGTAATGTACGTTTACCCTACATTGTAAAAAATAAATAAATAAATAAATAAAAATAAACATATATCTTATGGAACCATTTTTAGTGTTGATATTAATTGAACGAGAAAACTTTAGACTCACAAAAACTACAAGCGTTACCAAAATAAAGAAAATTAAAATAGATAGATGGATACTTTTAGAATCTACTGCGTATGATTTGTGTTTAGTTCTTAAAGATTTGATTCAAAGAGTATGTGACTAAATCTGATTGGTGATTATTTTTTTAATGTTTTTTTTATTATTATTATTATTTATTTACAGCACAGAAAAGATATACTGTATTATGTGTATGTCAAGAATCCGTTTCAGTGGACTGTCTCGTGGTTTTCCTCCCCCAATTTCCCCTTCGAGTCTCAGGTTCGGCCTCCATGCAGTGGGATTCAACGACTTAATTTGAACCTTGTCCGAACGGGGCAGCGTCCCTTCACCACCGCCACAATAGGGGTTTAAAGTCTATTTTACACTCCACTGGATACAGCAATGACTAGCTGTGACTATCTCAGCTCTCCCTTTCCCGTCCTGGAAATTAGCTCTAAGGGGCTACAAATATATAGGAAATGGTTTCAGGCCCAGCATCAAAGTAAAGCGGGGTTACAAATAATGAAATACATTATTTAATTTAATATATTTTTAAACGGAACCCAATTGCGATATATATATATATATATATATATATATATATATATATATATATATATATATATATATATATATATATATATATATATAGTATCTTTTTATTCCATAAATTATTCGAGAAACACGATCACGGAAACGAAGGCACAGTAAACAGTATCATATACTATATATTATGTTACAGAGACCAACCTCTTGAGAATAAACACCAATAGGTACAAACAGAATATTAAACTCACGCTTTTCTATTTTAAATCTTGTGGTCTGGTGACTACATTCCTATTACATCACAGCACCTTATAAAAGTATTTAATTTTTTTTTTATTGTCTAATGCTAACACCTCGATTAGGCTATAAAAACATAACCGTAAATTCCAAAAGAATACTTATATGACCAAATTATTTATTAAAAAGTCTGTGAACGAATGTATTTTAACGACTGTTACTCCTGCGTCTGGTTTACAACACATGTTTTTCGTCATTTCTTGTATTGCAAATTAATACATTTTGTTACAGGGTTTGGATTCGTTTTAAGAAATCGAATAGTGCAGAATACAATTTGATTCTATAGTCCTATACGTCTGTATAATGACTTATTTTGTTTGTCGCTTGTCTGTTTTACATTAGCCGACGTGTAATTACTGTGCTGTGATTCCATGTTAATACCTACCCGGGTCGATATCTTTGAATAGTTAATTAGAAATCCTTTAAAGCGAGAAACAATTAAACAAGCAGAACACGACGAGCTTCACTGGGTGTTAGGAGCTTGCGGGCCTGAAGTGCGGTGCCATTACCTTATGCCCTGTAACTGTTTCATGTCTTTGCGGCATTAACTCAGATGTCTCTCACTTGACATCCTTTGCAAAACAGTGTAGT
This sequence comes from Acipenser ruthenus, assembly GCF_902713425.1. Classification (NCBI taxonomy): domain Eukaryota; kingdom Metazoa; phylum Chordata; class Actinopteri; order Acipenseriformes; family Acipenseridae; genus Acipenser; species Acipenser ruthenus. The sequence goes on along the minus strand of NC_081190.1, from coordinate 92,074,188 downwards.
TAAATCGAAGCTGAATTTACCTAATGACGCATGTACCATACAACTGTCAAAATACCAGTGAAACCTGCAGACACGTCTTCCCATCTGTTTTGTTTATATATTTCTCACATCACTATGTTTTACACTAACAAACTGCAGAAAAAACAATTTAAGGACTACAAATATCAAATCTAGTAGGACCCATCCTACTGATTTATAAATGTTTTTTTCTTTGATAAAATGCACACTGAACGTCCATTTGAAAAAAAAAAGTTAGGCTTTGAACTGCAGTCTCTTGAAATATAAGCCTGTCATATTTTAGCCTATTTTCAGTCACATTTCTTGGGTATTAAATTCTTATGATAACTTCAATTTGTCTTTTTTTATTTCTTATATGTATAAGGCAGTATTTGTTTTAGTCACCACTATGGGAGTAATTCACACACACACACACACACACACACACACACACACACACACACATATATATATATATATGAAATACTAACATGTAATATGTCATGCAAACACATTTTGAAGCATTTTGCAATTATTAATGAAAATAATAAAGGGGCTTGTTTCTATACTTCAAGTTCGTAAGAGCAAATACGACCACAACTGCAAGAGGCTATGGAACATTATTCACCTGTTTATTTATTATTCACAGGCAGGCTAGATGAGACTATACCTCCATTCTACGTGCGTTTTATATCTGAAAACTCATTAAACAAGCAATGGTTTTGGGAATCGCTTTTTTGTAATTATTTTTCATATCAGAGTCAGACCTGACATAATTTTCTCTCTACTCTATATTGTCTGTGTAATTGTAAATTCCCATGTAATTTATACTTTTGAAGGTAAACCATAAGCACAGTGTGTTGAATAGATAGATACATATATATTTAATAAGGCTAATATCTAACCAAATAATTATTATATCAGTTAGAACATATGCAATACATATAATATCTAATAAGTTTAATTATGTTGTGTTAGAAGACAAAGCAGACAGGAAGCTAATAATGACATCTGTCCAAACAGCAACAATCAAAAAGCATTCAGTAGCTTACAGATACTGCTAGAAGTAGAAATGAATAAGGACAATATAAGCTGATGCACTCAGCAGCTGTAATTTACAGCACAAATTATTAGAGTAGTCATGTTTCTCAAAATTCAACGAGGGAAATGACTGTGATCTACCTGTCGTATTTATAGGGCAGGTGAGTAGGTGTGGGTGAAATATGACAGTTAATATGATCAAGTAATGTGGTCAACTTCATATAGAAGCATTACTTCTATCGTATGTTCCCGGTATTGTACTCGCCTGAAACAATCTCTTTCTGTCAGAGAGAAACGAGCCCCGACATCTTTAAAAAAAAGTCAGACACTCAGGTCTTTACTTTAGACTTTAGAATCATCTAGAGTTTCCGCATCTCTGACATCTCATGAGAAGGAATTCCTTTGGAGTGTAGTATCAAAAGGCTTTGTTGCCTGGATCATAGCACACCAAGGTGGAGGAATGGCCAGGAGGCAGGCATCGACAGATCCCAACGCTTTGATATCATGACTCCATAATAATCAAATTTGTGAGATACACAGGGCCAAGGTTGCATCCCAGGCCTTGTAAGTGATTGGGAGGCTCTTTGAATGATTGGAAAATGAATTGGCTGAAAGATATGTTTTTGTATACAGTTTGGACAATTGTATTTTTTTTTTATCTGGGTGCAAGTTCAATGTCTTAGCAATGACAGAAGAGCATCAGGTTACCAGTGTTCTGCACAGTTAACCTTTTCAACATGCCATCCTTTATAAAGGCCTAGCAAAGATAACTGATTGTAGTATAGGAGAGATATGTCCACCTAAAACAGCAGACCAGTGAACAAGTTGAGTATGTCCATTAATACCAAGAACTGTAACCTGTTGTCCAAGATCTATCAAATCGAAAGACAGAAGGATGAATTGCACTGTGGATGTTTGAGCTAAGGACTACCATTCTCACATTTCAGCTGTTTAATTTCAAGTTTCAACATCGACCAACTGGTCAGTGATGTTACTTTGGTCTCAAAAGTGTGTGTGTGTGTGTGTGTGTAGAGGGGGGGGGGGGGGTAGGCAGCTTCTGTAGCTGGGGCATGCATGAAGATTATTCTATCTAAGCCACATATCTTAATAAAATAAAATAAAAAATAAACATTTGTTTTATTCAGATTGGCACTTTTGCGGTCGTGAACTCCCTCTTTGGAGAACAAGAGAGGGGGGAGAGGGGATTTCCCAGCCAGTATGACAATAAGATCCTAATGAGCCTGGCTCTTTTGTATAGTGATTTAGAGACTCGCTTGCAGTGAGCAGGGTCGCCGGTTCATGCTCAGCCTTTGCCCTGTTACACGTAAGTCCCACACGAGCTGTAATTTCAATATTAGAGCTGGAAGTGTTGCCGAAACGGCTGAGAAGTCATTAAGTAAGCAAATGAGGCATTGGTGTCATGGTAAGTTGTATTAAAATTAGTGATTTACAGTATGTGGAATAACAAAATAGTAAAAATGTGCGACTTTCACGATCACATGTACAGATTGAGAGACACTGTACCCCCACAATCGGATACTCTCAGTAACTAATGCTAAATATTGTTAATACTAGCTTCCCTAGCAATTTAATAAGCATTTTCCAGATGTGTGACATACTGGATCAATGTACGATTATCAGCATCACCCCCTCCAGACACCCTCCCTGATCCCATCACTGTATCAGAATGAGGAACAACCTCATGGGGAACTTCTACAGTATAGTGAGTGGCAGAGTTAATTGAGCTTTCCTCCACCAGTCCCACTGAATGACTCCAACTGACTCTTTTTGAATTCCGTGTGAAATGCTGATCCCTCTCCTAAAGTGTCAGAAACAACATCACAGTAACATGTAACAGCAACACCCTGATTATCTCGCAGTGTCGACAAACTAATGGAGAAATTAGCTGACAATTCGCAGATCCATAGGCATGTAATAAATTATAGAGAAAGACTGTGCTTGCTAAGTGAAATATTCAGCTGACTATCTTGTGTCTAGATAATAACCAGTTTAGTAGTTTCCTATACTCAAAACAAGTCTTATATGTTGTCTTGATGATCCAAAAAGAGCAGAGAGAGAGTGAATGTTTGTTCTCAAGCATTATGACCACCATTAATTTGAACAAGCAGAGATGGAGTTTTTAACCCAATCTGATTAAACCCTCGAATTATTATTATTATTTATTTCTTAGCAAACGCCCTTATCCAGGGCGAGTTACAATTGTTACAAGATATCACATTATTTTTACATACAATTACCCATTTATACAGTTGGGTTTTTACTGAAGCAATCTGGGTAAAGTACCTTGCTCAAGGGTATAACAGCAGTGTCCCCCACTGGGGATTGAACCCACAACCCTCTGGTCAAGAGTCCAGAGCCCTAACCACTACTCCACACTGCTGCCCTGTGACAGAAATACAATAATTATTCATTGTAAATCTCCCTCCCGACCTGTGAGGGCACTAAACAGCGAGAACAGAGTTCTCTGGATGGGCTGGTCTGACAGTTATTTCCCAGGGTTCAAGGGAAGTCGACCAGTCTGGAAGGGGGCGAGACTCTGTTGCAATAACGCATTGACCCAGAAGGGAAACGACGTGGCAGCCACAGATTGGAGAGGCGGTTGCACTCGTTTACCAAAGGGTCATGTGTGATGGCATAAAAGGGGACAGAGAATCGCAGTCTGTTCCTTTGTTTGGTTTGAATCTTAAACCTGTAAGGACCAATGAGAGACCCAGTGATAAAAGTACAGTAAGTGTTTTGTTTTGTTTGTCTATAATTGTTTGTTTGTAATTATTAGACAGCTAACACATTCCGGAGCTGTCGCCAAGGGCCAGCACAAAACCCGGAACAGCACTGCACTTTTGTTACGAATAAACTTGTATCACCCACCACGAGCTCTACAGCATGCACCCATTGACTGGTGACCGTGTTTTGTAAATTGTGGGAAAGATACGTGTGTTAATTATTTGGGACTGTAACCCGTTGATTTACTTCCAGTGCATTACACATTGTTGTGCATTGCCTGGAGTTATTGTTTGGTCACCAGACCAGGATTATAGTCAATACAACCTGTTTCCAACTGGATTACAATTTTCTGTTTGTTCATTGCGCACTGCATCACTCCTGCACCTGTACACAATCAGCCACTTTGCCACAGTCCCCAACAATTCACCCGAGACAATTCGTCCCCGACAATTCATCCCCCCACGACAATTTGTCTCCACAACAGTTCACCTCCACTACAGTTTGAGGCTATGTAGTCTGGTGGTTAAAGAAAAGGGCTTGTAACCAGGAGGTCCCTGGTTCAAATCCTGGCTCACTCACTGTGTGACCCTGAGCAAGTCACTTAACCTCCTTGTGCTCTGTCTTTCAGGTGAGATGTTGTAAGTGATTCTGCAACTAATGCATAGTTCACACACCCTAGTCTCTGTAAATTGCCTTGGAAAAAACATTTGTTAATTTAACAAAATTAGAACCGAAACAAGTAAGTATATAATTCAGGTAATTTTAAGAGTCTGTTTATGATAATTATGACGATCATATAGCTGCAGAATATGGCAAATCTGTGGATGACTGTGAATTCTGCGGGAGCATGTGAATTCCACGGAATTCCCATATTCACAGATTGGGACTGCCTCTAGTTATATCTTCCTCACATATATTTCATGTTGACTTCTCTTGCAGTGCTGCTCAAGGGATTTATATAAAAGACTGTGAGTAGGGTGTACGTGCGTGACGAGGAGAGAAAGAACGGCACTTATGGGTCATGGGAATTTTGCTTCATTGTTTTAAGAATGTGTCTTCATTTTTCTTCACCTCAGCTGCTCAAAATGCCAAGAACTAAAGCATAAAAAACAAGATCATATTTGTTCACCTGCTCAAGCCTCCATCTCTCACTTGATCTGAACGCATAATTAATTGCTCAAGGCATAAGTAATGAATGTTAATGGACCATCTGTACAAAGACTAATTAAAATCTACCATGCTGGGGATTAAAAAAAAACATACCTAAGCAACTGGCAGAACTGAGAATGAGAGAGAGAGAGAGAGAGAGAGAGAGAGAGAGAGAGAGAGAGAGAGAGAGAGAGAGAGAGAGAGAGAGAGAATGCCAGGAAACAGCTTTAGGGTCCAGTGATAGAGATAAAATGAAAAAAAAACTTCAAACACCTGAATTTTTTAAGCAGTATTTTAGATCTGTCAGTTGTTTCAACAGGGTAATTGGAAATTAGCCTTTACCACTGCATAGTGTAGAAATGTGGCCAGGATGGCTCGTGGTCACATCAGACCAGGAAAAAAGACACTCAGTACTACAGAGTATGAAACGCTGATGTGCATGTTTATTATAAATGAAATGATTTAAACAAAACGAAACACTTTTAAATAACAGCTAAACAAAACGGCACGATGGCCAAAATAATAATAATAAAAAAATAAATTAAAAAAACCCATAAAAACACAGGCCTAATACCGCCCTGGTAGCGATCGGGTAGGTAGCAGTTGCTTTTCTAGCTTTGCATACCTCTCACAAACTCTCAACAACCTTACCAAATCTGCTGCTAATTACTGGTAATTACTTGATTAATTGGGAGATGGCCACATAGTGCACAGGTTTTAGCTGGATGGGGGATAAAAATCAAACAATACATTTAAATAATAATAATAATAATAATAATAATAATAATAATAATAATAATAATAATAATAATAATAATAGAAAATAATATACAGGAGCAGGGTGTACCCCATCACAAGGAAATAAAGTCACTCAAATGGCTTGAGAAGAGCTTTCCTGTTGCATGTATACACTGGTCTGCCTTTCTGTTTGTTTATAATATGTCCATTATTGTAGTTAAACGTTGTCTAAAAATATATATAAAAAATCAAATCTGACAAGTGTTGTAAATATGTGTTTATCATGTGAATATCGTTCTTCTGCTTCTACAATAATTTACATTTCTCTAAAATCTTGAATGCAAATCTGCGTGGAGCGAGGCTAAAATGATGCAGTGCAAGAAATAAACTAAAAAGAAAGTTTTTAACTGTTTTTAACTCCTCAGCCCAATTTAAAGTTTATAAAGGGGAGCACTCTGTCATGTCCTATTGCTCTCATAACATCTATGTACTTGGGGTATTTAATTACCCAAATGCGCTGTCCAGAGTACTGAAGTCAGATTTAAGACTGCTGAATCCATGTTATCAATGTGTTCTGCATCAGATAACAATTGGGATGAGCTGATTAAAGGTACACATTTTGATAACATTAATTCTCTTATATCCTACTAAGTGTGTGTTTTGTATAACTTTCTTTTGCTGTTTCTGCTTAGACCTGCAGAGAGGGAAGAAATGACAGCTGCGCACAACTAGTGGTCATTTTTCAAACGACCCACTTCAGAAATTCAGCTTTCAAAAGCCTGAAACAGCAAAACACACATAGTAGGATATTAAACAATATTCAATATTCCCTGAAAATATAGATGGCGAAAGTTTACATGATCATTTAAATGTTTAGAATAAACCCTTTTACCTTATTCTAAGGAACTAGAATACTTACTGAATTTGATTATAATAACCAATGATGTACATCCCCTGGAGCACATTCAGCTGTTGGTAATTTTAAGATTTAATGTATTATATATTCAAATTGGCACATGTTATTATTTTCACAGGTCTAATAACTGCAGTCAATTAAGGATTTAAACAAACTTTTAATGCCGGCAATTACTGTAATGGTGTGCGTTTTTCCTGTGGAATGAAATGTGGATTTCAGATCTCATTGCGCTCACTAATCATTTGATCTTTTTTATGAGGTGTAAATTAAATCCTCAATGACTTTGCAAAACCCTGTGTTTTAAACCAAGAGGGGGCAGTGCCATCTTCTCTCAGTTCATTTGGAAGCTGAATGTAGCTTGCATTGTTTATCATTTATTGGTGTGCAGACCTGTCTCTCTTGTTTCTGCAGGTCTTTAGCTTTCAGTGAATTTGTTGCAGCTTTGTGCTTTGTAACAAGGTCTGTGTGTGTGTGTGTGTGTGTGTGTGTGTGTGTGTGTGTGTGTGTGTTGATTAACTTGTAGGACACATCACTGTAAGATATCCAAAATCAGCTTCCATCTTAGATCATACTATAGTTTTCTCTAATATCCAGTTAAATAATAATAAATAAACAACTAATCATAACATGGCATTTCCAACTATGAGATACAAATTGCTATATTTGAGATATCACTTCAGTATCATAGTCTGCTATATCCCCCTCAGTCCCTGTGTGTATAATTGTGCCATGTTAAGTTTCCTATGTATCTATTTTATAATGCATCATGTTTTTTTGTTTTTTTTTTAAGTTTTGGCAGGGCTACAACTTGAACTCCATAGTGTTCACAAACTGTTTTCAAATTTCAAAAATGAAATTAAAAACTTGTGACCTTTTCTTGAAATGTATTTTTGTATTCTTGAAATGTATTTTTGTTTACGACTGCAAGTCGCCCTGGATAAGGGTGTCTGCTAAGAAATAAATAATAATTAAATGAGATTCTGCTTAGTGCAGCTCCTTTTGAACAGCCACATTGTCACTGACTGCAGTAGTGTTGATTGGCTGATCGATGCAGACTGTTTGTTTTGAATACTGGTGTAAGACTTGAAAGAATATTCAGATAACCCCCAAACTGTATATTAGATTTGAATAGCCCATTCATCCAATCAGAGGTTCGCTACCACCTGTCACATGCCCCTACCTGTGGCCAGCTATTTTAGTGCTACTGCGTCACTAAGCAACACAGGCAGACATGATGCAAAGATGGGGGTGACCATGCGACTGTTTGAAGCTGTTTTTAAAAGCACTTACCTCAAGCCTTATGAACGAACCACTGGAAAGTTGAATCAAGGGGCGAAGCGTTATTGCATTGCTGCCCAGAAGCTTTGTGAAGGTTTTCCAAAATATGATAGATATTTTGAGGCCTGGCCCGATCCCTCGAGATTCTCCCCAGCTTGTTTTAGTTATATGTTGGCGGGGTATTGGTCTGTGACTTGGAGTCTGTTCTTAAAGATAGGTTCATAGCAAGGCTTTAGGTCTAAGCGATAACTAATATGATGGTCAGTGCAAGCAAAGGACATTTTGTAATAATTAACCAGAAACGCTGCTAGTACACAAATACATAGATACCTCGTTAGATAAAAGCGGATCTTACTAAGGTAATTGGCATGAATCAACAGCTGTTGCAAGTTTGGAGTATTTTGTAAATAGCCAGACTGACAAAGAGTATGATCAAAAACACATTAGCTGGATTAAATACAAATATGGATCTAAGGTAATGGTGAAACCTTATAATGTAAAGTATTATAGTTTAGAGTTAAGCTATTGCAGGCAGGGAAATGCAGACTGGGTTGACTGCAGCAGGTTACAGTGTGTGAACTAGTCACTGTTTGAGGCACTATTGCTGGAATGTGATGATTTTATCTTGAATTTTCTTGAACATGCTACAGTAACTCTGTGTCAACAGAAGGAAATTGAAATATAATTGCAACAAAACTCATTCTCATCAGGAATAACAATAATTTATGGACCTGTTTGGCCAATAAGCCTTCGTCTCATTGCTGCCTAAACACTGTCCATAATCTCTCCTGATTTTATTTAAATGAGTATAACCACTTTAATAAACTTGAAATTGCACCATGGAGGAGTGTTCCATTCATGTAAAGGTGCGCAACCAAACTTTTATCCTGGGCCAGATATCCAGAAAACTAGTTTAACCTAATGTTTATAGTGGGACGCACATTAATAAAGAATAATGCGAGTTTAACCCTTAGCTGCAATATACATAGGTATATATAGATATAGTCAATTTACCTTAGAAGTACTGTTAATTTGATTTTGTACTGCACAATACACATCACAAGCAACAATATACAAAACAATTAAAAACAAAGTATTAATATCATACGGTTACCATATACACTCACACTGCATAATAATACAAAGCAAATTAAATATCTGCTTTCTGAAGCTGTTTTTATTATAGTCGACGAGTTGTTCAATTGTAGCAGCCTGGCAGCAATGTTGCAAAAGGCACAGGGCAGTGACGTCACTTTCCTAGCAACAAGCCTGACTCCTATGTTGGGAATGGGTTCTTTCAATGCAGCGGGTTTGTGCATTTGAGAAAGGAGAAGAAGATTCATGAAATTAGTTGTAGACTTAAGTTGATGAGAAGTGATTACACTCCGCTGTACAAATTAAAACAGTGTGCTGCTTTTTATGAGAAAAAGCAAGTCAACAAAGCTACAAAAATATTTACGATATATTCATAAGTAAAATGGAATAGATACACTGGGCCGCAGTCAGAATAAACGGGCCGCGGGTTGCGTGTCCCTGCGTTAATGTTTTAACTTTTTCTCAGGCCTGGGCTTGTAGGTGCACCTCCATTAACCGCAATATTGAATGACGGCTTGGGTGATAGAACCTCATCCTTGGGACCATTGACCACTATAACTGGTGAACATTTCATGCAGACCAGTTAATGAGTTATCATGCACTGTTTTACTGGCTAACTGGATGTTAATGATTTGTGGGAGCTGTGTTGTTCTATACTCCACTGTGAAACTGAGCTAAGTGTATCATAGGAAAAATGGTCTTGATACATTATACTATACTTACTGTGGATAGCATAAAGTGACACTAGGCTAGGCAGCAGACCTTTGGAGTCAGAAGGTTATGGGATCCAATGTTTCAGCATGTTTGACATACCTTTGTCTAGGGAAAGTGTGTTTGAAAACAAACAGTGGAGTTATTTATAGCTTTTGACGCCAGGGTAACTACACTCATTTATTTTTATTTAAATCTATTAATGTGCTTGTGATATCATCTAGTACATAGTTAATGATGTATCAGTGTATTATTTCTTTCTATTTAAACCTTCAGGCATCGTGGTATTGAGTCTATCCATTTACTCTCCTTTATTCTTCTGTATTGTACATTATCTAATTTTGCTTCTTCTAAAACTAAACATTTGAGGTAATTCATGTTACGTTTATTTTTTGTAGTGTTGGTTAATTTACTATACATGTATACTGTGTATATATATATATATATATATATATATATATACAGTATATATATATATATATCGGGCAGCAGTGTGGAGTAGTGGTTAGGGCTCTGGACTCTTGACCGGAGGGTTGTGGGTTCAATCCCCGGTGGGGACACTGCTGCTGTACCCTTGAGCAAGGTACTTTACCTAGATTGCTCCAGTAAAAAACCCAGCTGTATAAATGGGTAATTGTATGTAAAAATAATGTGATATCTTGTAACAATTGTAAGTCACCCTGGATAAGGGCATCAGCTAAGCAATAAATCATTATAATATATATATATATATATATATATATATATATATATATATATATATATATATATATATATATCTATCTATATCTTCATATTGCGTCATTGCTTCTACCAACAGCTTACACTATTTGAAAAATGTAAAGCTGCAGTCCTTAACAATTTTGTTTGATTTCATTTTCGGGGTCTAATTGTATTACTATATACAATAAAAAATACATTGAAACGAGGACCATGAGAACTAGGTGTTCTAATTGACCCACTGGTTTGGAAAGAGGCCGCCAAAATACTAAGTGGGAAGGTGTCTCACAGCCTCCGGAGTCACTTGTCTGTTTAAACAAAGTCCGGATAGAGTCTTCAGAGTCTGTGAAAGCTGGTTGCTACAGTGGGGCATGTAAATGAGCTTGGGTGTGCTCTTCACAGCTCCTGCTGGCCATTGTTCCACATTGCAAAAAAAAAAAAAAAAAAAAAAATAATAATAATAATAATAATAATAATAATAATAATAATAATAATAATAATAATAATAATAATAGCCATCTGAAAATGCAGATCAGATGACCACGTTTTGAGATCAATCAGCTACTATGAACCGTGCGACCCTAGAGGGGCTCAATATCCATACAAAGGTATCCATACGCCACTAGAATTTTGAAAAAAAAGACAAACATGTTGGAATTCATTGCAATAAACATGACTGACGAGATTTATGAAAATGTTGATCTTTTGGGAAACCGAAGTGTACGTGAGATATTGAATGAGTTTGAATCAGACACCAATGATTAATTAAAGAAGTGAATAAAGCAAAAGTAAGTATTCAAATCAATTCAAAACTCACCTTTCATCGCTCTGCTCCTTCTCCCTGAACTGCAGTGTTTCCATATCCCATTCTGAAAATAAATATGAATGTTTTGTTGCTGCTGCCACCAGTCTATGTCCGTCTTTTTCTGGTCAGTCGGCTGCATCTCCTGTCCTACCTGCTTCTACCAGTCTCACCCCCTATGCAGCTGTGTGATCTGATGCAGAATATTTATAAATGTATCTCCAAAATTTCTGCCTTTCTCTCCACATAAATGTGTCCAGGTACGATGGTATCATCTGTGCCCTGCATTGTTTTAAATGGTTTCTAAACACTGGCCCAGTAGTTCTCTACATTGTCCAGACGTAAACTGCAAAGTCAGTTTGATAGGTATTCCATAATGCAAATAATGTCTTTCTCGTCACTGTAAAGTACAATGCTTTACAGTGTAGCACAAAGCTGGTATGGATACCTCCTGTTGCTACCCCGGATAAGAGAGGATGATTTAAAAAAAACAAAAACAGTCACCTGATACTGTTGCAGGTCTTGTGAGGAAGGGTCTGCCTGATTTCAAGGCAGACTCATTTGTGCTGTGTCATGATGAAAATGGGCAATACTATATATGAACAAACCAAGAATTACAAGAAGTATAATGAGTCAAATAAAGAAAAACTGCATTTTCAATGGCAATGTTCAATTCAATGTCTATAAATGGCTTCTTTTTTATTATTAATTCTTATTTTATTTAAAAAAAAGTTATATGGAAATATTTTTTCTTAGCTCAGTTTTAGGCAGAAGGATATTTCCTAAAAATGATTTTTTTTGTTAATTAAAACACGTTTTTACATTTTTTTTTTCCAATTTAGTTATTTAACCCATTTTATAAGCTTCGCCTTATGACTTGCAACGCACCTGAATACTGAAACAGAATAGTGAATGATCGTTCGTGGTATACGGTTTTTACATGAACCATTCACCACTGTCGGGGCTTGTAATTTCCTGGGACATGATCATTCAGTATCCGTTATGAATTGTACAGCACCCTATACAATATTCTATTTAAAAAAAGAAGGCAGTCTTGACAACAGCACGATTCATTAGCCAGCAGGCTTTTTATTTGCAGCAACAGGTTCACAGCAAGTAACACAGCTCACAGCACATGATTCTCCACTCTCTGAATCCGCACACACACACATACTCAGGCCCTGGGGTATCCTCTGCAGCATCGGGTGGACGGCCAAACAGTAACTCAGACAGGGTTCTGATCTCCCGGTGAGCATCAACACAGCAGGGGTGTAGTTGGTCGACTTCTGCATGGCAATATGGCAGGCTAGCAGGACCAGGGGCAGATGTACAATAGCCAGCTGGGCGGGGAGGGTATGGTTAAACATACATGCGACCAGCCCAGAGTTCCCTTCCTTGTGACACACTCATCACAGCGCCTGCAGAAGTCCTCCACATCCCAATGGCAGCGGCCCCAGTAGAACGCCTGTCAGAGCAGCTTGAATATTTTGAGTGTCCTGAATCCGTCTGTAGGGAGTACAGCAATACGACGTGCCACCTCACCTCCTGGTCTGCTTGCTCCTTCAACCGCAGCTGTAGTACCCAGTCCCTGATGGTCAGACTGCTCCACTGTACCCACAGCGCCTTTGTCGCTGGCCTGGTGCCGTTCTCGGTCACTACCCCCTCTCTGCTGGGCCAGGGGCAGTTGGCGGGTCCGCAGCTTGATAGGTGCTGCATCCCCTGTGTCAACGGCGTGTTGTACTAGGTGAGTACGGCCCGCTCTCTCAGGACTAGTTGCAAAGGTATTTTTGTACTCCAGCAACAGTTCCCGCAGCTGACCCTGCTGGTCCGGGCTATGCCCCTCACAGCTACGGCGCCAGAGTGCGTTCGCTGCCTCTGAAGCAGCATCCTGGTGGGCAGATGACTGAGCAGCGGCTGGACTGGCAGGCTGATGAGTCATTAGCTGGCCGGCTGACCATGGGCTGGAAACTGCTGCTGGTCGAGCTCGCTGGCCTCTGTGAGGTCGCCCTGGGGGTTTTGCTGATTCCCCCGGTTCGCCTACTCTAGGGACCAGGCCCTTTTGTAAGCAGCGTCTGGTAGCATGCTGAACACTGGGCTCACAGTCCTGACTCTACCACCCCAGGATAGTCAGTTCAAGGCTCGGGCCTCCCTGGAACCAAAGCAAGTACAACCCCAGGATACAAAGGTCCTGGACTGCCACAACCCAGATCTCCGGTTTCTCTTCGCTGAGCTGGGCTTGGCACACTGCGGGGTGGCTCCTTGTTGATTGCTCCTCTGTCGTCACCTCCTCCCATGCCTGCGCCAATTGGAGTGCAGCCTACAGGGTCTGAGGGTGTTGCAGTCGCAGGTGTTTGTGCAGCTCTCCAGTCCCGAGTGCCTCTATGAATTGTAGCCTGGCTCGTTCTCCTTGTTCAGCAGGGGAAGACTCTGCGTATGCCCTCCGGCTCTCCCTCTCCAGCTCTGAAGCAAGGCTCTCCTTCAGCCACCACAGACGGCGTTGCAGCTTCAACTTTAGTCCCTCTCGATTGACCAGGCTCCCGAAGTGGTGCACAAGAGCCTCACTGAGAGCCACTGAGAGCCAGGACCAGCTGTGCTCGCCTTCTCTGACTCGCTCCAGCCATGCTTGACCAGTATCTCCAGCTGCACCGCGAAGGCTTTCCAGCTGCTGGTGCCATCGAATCCCCAGGTCTTTATTCAACTGGCTGTTCTCTTGACTTCCCACTTGTTTCTGCTGACTGCTTGGGTCTTGCTGCTCGCCGCTGGTCTATCCGTCTGCAGCGCCCACTCTGACGCCCGCTCTCTATCTTATGCTCTGCAACCCACTCTCACTGCCAGTCTCGGGAGACACCCTCTCTTGCTGCCGATCTCCGTCCAGACAGTGGTGGCATGTCAGCTCTGATCGCACCTTCCACCGGCTCCTTCTTTACTTCCCACGGTGTTCAATCCATCCCACTTCTGATGACCAATGCAGCACTGTATGAAATTACTATCGGAAAAAGAAGGCAGTCTTGACAACAGAGCATGCTTCAATAGCCGTCAGGCTCTTTATTTGCAGCAACAGGTTCACAACAAGTAACACAGCTCACAACACACGATGCTCCACTCTATGAATCCACACACACCTGATGCACCCTCTTTTATCCCCCCTTTTAACCCAGACACAGAAAACACAAAGTTACAAGTATATGAAGCTTCGACCAATCTGCGCCCACTGACCTTCAACTAACAACAAAGTAATAGATGATCACGTTCCTCACCCAGTCAGAGTCCTGTACAGCCACATGGGATTCACATGAACAGCACCTGGTAACCCCTGTGTGGACAGCCTGATCCACTGCCCTGCCGCATGGTGCAAGCAATAAAGTCCTGCAAGTTAACAGTTCTGCCGCTACCATATATTATTCAAATACACCCTTATACTGTATATGCCATTATATTGCATAATGTTATTGTTTCTTCTAAGGTACCATGTATATATGCATATACTTTTTTGGAAGAGACAAGTCTGGAGAGTTATCTTACATAGATCTAAAAACAATTCAAATAAACACCCCTAAGCCTTCTGAAAATGTTTGCGAATGTGTGACTGGGAGAGGAGGGAGGAGGGGTGCTTAATAATTAATTTGCACTTCTGTTTTGCTCAGGTTGGATGGTGTAAATGTTTGCAGCCTCCTGCCTCAATCTGTTTCCATTTTGCACCTGAGTTATATGGAGTTCTATCCATACTAATTATTAACAAACACAAGAGTCGCTTGTGTTCTTGTGCAACATTGATATGGAGCCCAAATGAGGCATCAAAAATGTTTATTAATTTATTTCAAAGATTTAACCTGAGGTGCCTCCGCTGAGCTGCAACACTGTTAACAGAGCCTTTCTGCGATGCAATCAAGCGACTAGATCCTAATAGCAGCAGGGCAGCATGTCCCACTATTGAACATGAGCCAAATGACAAATAATTTGCCCTTCAGTAGATTCATAATGAAGTTACAGTAGAGTGATACAGGATTGTTAGGTAGCACTCTGGGGGTGCCTCGCTAATGCAGTTGTGTTGAAGAGAGAGAGAGAGAGAGAGAGAGAGCATTGGGATGAGGTGGGATCACAAGGACGAGTGGGTTACAGTGTGTAATCCCAGCTGGACTTGTCATTAAACAAAGATAGCTGTTGCCCACCTGATGACCCAATGAGTGATACCATCAACCCAGTCTTACCAGTGTCCACCTGATCCTCAGTGAACAGTAGTTCACATACCAGAAACACCAAGCAACGACACAGCTTTATAGTAGTCAGTTGCCATAAAGATCTCTAGAAAAACTTATACAGACGTGCTCAAATTTGTTTGTACCCCTCCACAAATAACGAAGAATGCACAATTTTCTCTGAAATAACTTGAAACTGACAAAAGTAATTGGCATCTACCATTGTTTATTCCATATTTAATAGAAATCAGACTTTGCTTTTGATTTTTCATTCAACATAATATTGTAAATAATAAAACAAATGAAAATGGCATGGACAAAAATGATGGTACCACTAACCTAATATTTTGTTGCACAACCTTTAGAGGCAATCACTGCAATCAAACGTTTTCTGTAGCTCTCAATGAGACTTCTGCACCTGTTAACAGGTAGTTTGGCCCACTCTTCCTGAGCAAACTGCTCCAGCTGTCTCAGGTTTGATGGGTGCCTTCTCCAGACTGCAAGTTTCAGCTCTTTCCATAGATGTTCGATAGGATTCAGATCAGGACTCATAGAAGGCCACTTCAGAATAGTCCAATGTTTTGTTCTTATCCATTCTTGGGTGCTTTTAGCTGTGTGTTTTGGGTCATTATCCTGTTGGAGGACCCATGACCTGCGACTGAGACAGAGCTTTCTGACACTGGGCAGTACGTTTCGCTCCAGAATGCCTTGATAGTCTTGAGATTTCATTGTGCCCTGCAAAGATTCAAGGCACCCTGTGCCAGGCGCAGCAAAGCAGCTCCAAAACATAACCGAGCCTCCTCCATGTTTCACTGTAGGTATGGTGTTCTTTTCTTTGAAAGCTTCATTTTTTTGTCTGTGAACATAGAGCTGATGTGACTTGCCAAAAAGCTCCAGTTCTGACTCATCTGTCCAAAGGACATTTCCCAGAAGGATTGTGGCTTGTCAATATGCATTTTAGCAAATTTCAGTCTGGCTTTATTATGTTTTCCTTTCAAAAGTGGAGTCCTCCTGGGTCTTCTTCCATGGAGCCCACTTTCGCTCAAAAAGCGACGGATGGTGTGATCAGAAACTGACGTACCTTCACCTTGGAGTTCAGCTTGTATCTCTTTGGCAGTTATCCTTGGTTCTTTTTCTACCATTCGCACTATCCTTCTGTTCAATCTGGGGTCGATTTTCCTCTTGCGGCCGCGCCCAGGGAGGTTGGCTACAGTTCCATGGACCTTAAACTTCTTAATAATATTTGCAACTGTTGTCACAGGAACATCAAGCTGCTTGGAGATGGTCTTGTAGCCTTTTCCTTTACCATGCTTGTCTATTATTTTCTTTCTGATCTCCTCAGACAACTCTCTCCTTTGCTTTCTCTGGTCCATGTTCAGTGTGGTGCACACAATGATACCAAACAGCACAGTGACTACTTTTCTCCATTTAAATAGGCTGAATGACTGATTACAAGATTGGAGACATGTGTGATACTAATTAAAGAAACTAATTAGTTTGAAATATCACTATAATCCAATTATTTATTATCTTTTCTAAGGGGTACCAACAAATGTGTCCAGGCCATTTTAGAATATCTTTGTAGAATAAGCAATAATTCATCTCTTTTCACAGCTTCTTTGCTTTATTCTATGACATACCAAAGGCATGCAAGTATAAATGATAAAATAGCTTTTAATTTCATCACTTTTCAGGAGGAATGAAGCATTATTTCAATGAGCTGTAAGGGTACCAACAAATTTGAGCACGTCTGTATACTATTACACTGATTTCAAAATGATTGTCACCTCATAGTCCTACCTCAGTCATTAAAACTTCAGCTACGACACAAGAGCAGTTTCTCAGGGGCTGTATTAGTCCTACATCTTTTCATGTCTTCTTTTCAAAACGTCACTTCTTGTTTCTCTCTTGATCTTTTTGTTTTTACATACGTGAAGCCAGCAGTTTCTATTATTGTTACGGGTGCAGCAGCAGACTGATATCAAATTAAGAGTAAGCATGTATTAAGTAATGTAAGCAATGTTAAGCTTTGTTGTCATTAAAAGAGGTAGAAACAGAACAGAATACTGTGAGACAAGAACAAAATAGCAGGCAAAGTCACACTGCTGATTTTAATTTCATTCAGCAGACATATACTAGGGTGGATTTCCACATATTGACTGTTTTATTTTGTTTTTATTGATGTATACTAGGGGTCTAAATGATCAATAAGGAAGCATTTTCTTTGGCTTGAATGAGCTCAGAAGCTGTGAGCTGATTTTGAATGCCACAGCTGTGCCCCCCTGGAAGCACACGGCGCCCTCTGTGGGTGAAAAAGAATAATTGCAGTTAACACACACAGCTTTGTTCAACTTGTTGTGTTCTGTTTTCAATTAAGACGCTTCAGGGGATACTTCGAAAGCGTTTCCTCCAGTCTGTTATTGACTCCAGTTTTAGAGCAGAAAATGTAAACAACCTGAGCGCGTCTAAGAGACCTTGAATTGTATAACTTGGTTGTTTGGTTCTCATACTTTACATAAATAGGAGAAATAGAGCATATGTATGCCTTTCAAACCCTGGGTCTATTGGATTCTACATCTATCTACATTTATGTCCATCGTACGCCTGTCTTTCCAATGATAGACAGCAATGGCTGAGTTTAATATTAAAATGGTTAATGCACAGTTATAGGAATCTTCCTAAAGCAGCTATGATAAAAGAAAACCAACAATAGTCAGAAATTGTGTTCACTGCCACTTCTTAGGCAATTCTGCCCCCTGCAGGATAAAGCATTTTATTACATATGTTCTTTCTTCAGAGAACTTTGCTTATCTAAAGATGTACCATAAAGTGTCTAAGATAATTTAACGATTAGTTATTTATTGTTTATCAGTAACAATACTCTATACTACCAGATCACCCCATTGAAAATGTCCAACTCAGATTCAGATATTCTTCCTCAACTAAGAAATTCTTCTTGACAGTAAGAAATGACACTGGATTTCAGTATGTTGGGTTATTTATTTATTTTTTTTATGTCAGAAAAACTTTCTTTGCACTTTATGTATAATAACTTGATTAACACTCCCATACCAGATAAAAACTGCAAGACCAAATTAATGATTTGACAAGGCTGGAAGGAATAATAAAGACTGTGTAGCTTCAGGTATCAATTCAAATGTTTCTTTCACACATTTCTCTTACTATTGAGTGGAGTCTGGAATCATTCTCAGTGGTTCTGGGATCTGTTGTTGCTATTGAGTTATTATCAATACTTCTCTAAATCTGCCTTTACCTGACTTTGACCTGCATTGGGCTTGTCTCTAGAGTATCTTAAATGCTGGGAATAACAGGAAAGAGCATCAAAAAGTAAGGTACACTTTCCTCTCACTGAAAGGTCCATGAAGCTACAACACTATATATCAGCCCGTTTCTTCCATGCTGGCCCGCAGATATAACGGGTTGTTTGATATCAGCAGGCAGTTCTCAAAGCAGAAGAACTAGTCTAATAATTGTATTGGCCACAAGAGGGAGCCCTTTAGCTGTCAAAATGACAATCCTTTTTAATCCCCTACCGTCGTTGAGAATTTATGATGCTTTTCATGTGTTTGACTACAGCTAATGTAAAACATTTGTAGCTCCTTAGCATTAAGTGGTTTCTCACATTTTTAAGACCGACGTGCAATACAAATGATTCCAATGTTCACTCTTGTAGCCCTGTATGTCATAGTGGACATTCGGGGTATTATTTTATCCCCATTGTGCTTGCTTTAACTCTATTTTAGCATATGAAGACTTTAGACAGATA
Source organism: Acipenser ruthenus (assembly GCF_902713425.1). Taxonomy (NCBI): domain Eukaryota; kingdom Metazoa; phylum Chordata; class Actinopteri; order Acipenseriformes; family Acipenseridae; genus Acipenser; species Acipenser ruthenus. The sequence goes on along the minus strand of NC_081190.1, from coordinate 92,055,013 downwards.
CTTATTTGCATGCCATAGACATATATAACCCAGGCTAGATCAGCCTAGTTTGTGTCTTTCTAAAAGTAAGAGGCAGTGCCATCTAGCACACAGCTGTGTAATAACAGCAAAAACCAAAATGTGATCCTTAATGCCTGTTCACTAGATGGCATTGGCTCTTATTTATATAAAGACACGTTGGCTGATGTATTCTATGTTGCTGACATCTATGGCAGGCAGCTAGAGCAAAAAAACACAGAAATATCAAAAAGTAACAAAAAAAAACCCACAATATCTTCGTAATTGCAGTAAAGGTAACGTTATAAAAAGCAGTAAAAGTTGATATTCCATTATCTCCTCCACTCAGCAGGGGTCAGCATCAGACTAAACTGAAGTTACTGTTACAAACAGTAAGAACATGTATTAACAAGAAAAGACCATTCTGCCTCTCTAAGCTCGCCCGGTTCCTAGTAGCTCTGATCTCATAACTGTCACAAGTTGCATCTTAAAGGTCTCCTTACCTCCTCACACTCACCCCCTACTAATATACAGACTTTAGATTTGGAGTTTATTTATCTAAATCTCTATCTTTGAGCGCAGTGGTGTATTGCTTATATTATATAATAAAAATGAAATAAAACATAATTATTAAAGATACTGTTGCAACAGAATCATATTTGCTTCATACAGAGCCATTTATATTAAAATCAATTTAATTCAGAGCTCTCCAAATTAGATTTGTGTTTAATCAGGGTACAGGTAAAGGTATTTGGCATTGTTACAATAAGTAAATAAATGAATGAATGAATGAATGAATAAATGAATGATGGCAAAACACTTTCTTTTGTGTCTTTATTATAACAATGATTTCGAGTGAATCTAGCACCTGTAATTGTATGCACATACGTACAAACTCTTTACTGTGGTGCTGCGGCCAAGAGCAGTGTTTCATAAATGGTGGGAAAAATGGCTATTCTGCAGTTTTGCCCAATTGTATTGCTTTTGTCATGATTTGGCCTTGCATGCTGATTCCTACTATTATGATTTTTTTTTTTACTCTAAAAACCCTTATTTGTTTATTTAGCAGATGCCTTTATCCAAGGTGACTTACAGAGATTAGGGTGTGTGAACTATGCATCAGCTGCAGAGTCACTTACAACTACGTCTCACCCGAAAGACGGAGCACAAGGAGGTTAAGTGACTTGCTCAGGGTCACACAATGAGTCAGTGGTTGAGGTGGGATTTGAACCGGGGACCTTCTGGTTACAAGTCCTTTTCTTTAACCACTGGACCACACAGCCTTAATAGTTTCTTCCCTACCTCTATTGAACTTGTTGAAAGTGCAAGATAGCATTTAACCATTGTAACAAGCAATATTGAGAGGTGGGGAGGGGGGGTCTAGGTTGATATTAGGAGGAGTGCTTTTAGACAGGTTTGACTGTGCTTTACTGTACATGTTTATAACCCTGTGTTAGGGTTAGGGTTGTCAAACATTACGTGCTGAACACAATACCTGAATGTGCACAGATCTTTTCCAGACTTTTCATAGACTCCTTTGGATTGCATCTGAGTATAATATGGTTTTAGACATATTTTACAAATATTTATAAGATTTTGTCTGCATGTAGCTGCAGGCGACATTATTTTTTAGAATCATTATTAGAATCTTGTCCTTGATATAACTACCAGAATTACCAGTGGGATTCAAGAAAAAGGGGTAAACTAATTATTATTCATTACAGTGATAGAAGGAAAGCCAAGGAAACATGTCGCATGATTTAAACATCAGTTAGAATGCATTTATTTTATTGCTGATCTTATATAAAATATAATGATTTAGCTATAACAATTATATTACCTGGCACAAAAGGATATCAAATAAATTACACATACAGTATGACAAAAAAAAAAAAAAAAAATACAACAATATGTATACAGATAACACCAAGGCTGGTTATATATGTCTTTTGACTATTAATACAATATATATACATATACACACAATAGCACGTTTCTTAGAAATCCCACCCCATGTCATGCAGCAGCCTTTGTTGATCGGAGAGGGTATTAATCATCCTCCCAGTACAGAAGCTGAACTTGACCAGTCTGTGGCTGTGGGGAGCGGTCACACAACTTCAATCATGTCATCTTCATCCTCCTCTTCTTCCTCCTCTGCCACCTCTTCTGATTCGAGGTGTAAGTCGGGCAGAGTGGCTCCAAGATGTGCCATTTTCACTTTCTTTTTCTCATGGCTCTGCTTCCTCCACTTGATCCTTCTGTTCTGAAACCACACTTTCACCTGGAGTACAAAATATAAGACACAAAATATAACTCATTCATTTCTGTTGGACTAACTAAAGAGTTTAGGTGCCTCAGAAGGGCTAGAAAACACACAAAACAGCCTTGCACTAATCTGTGCCCAGTGATAACATAGGAATTGCCCGACTCACTCAGTGCTAGATTCACTAGAGCAGCTATATTACCATGCACTTTTATATGTGGTATTAATATGCACAACCCTTTTCTTCAAGTACTCCCAAACAGGCAACGTGTGTGCTTTAATCAGATCTGCTCTAAGTTTATTTTCCCCCAAAAAATACAAATTTTAAAAAGTAAAAAAGGAGAACTGATTTTTTTTTTTTTTTTTTTTTTTTTTTTAATGTAAACCCCCTGGTCTATACATTGGCCATGCCATTCGCCAATAGGATAACACTATGTGTGGAGCCGTGTCTATTACCTGAGTTTCTGAGAGGTTGAGGGTCTGCGCTAGATCAACCCGCTCGGTGCCCACCATGTACTGCTGCTTGAGAAACTCCCTCTCAAGACGGTCCAGCTGTTCCGGGGTGAATACGGTGCGCACACGTTTCATCTTGGACGAGCCTGCTCTCCATGAAACAGAATCGAGGCTGAAAGTCTGCAAACCTGCGGGACAAACACGCACAAACGCGGAATGTTTAACATTCTGAGGTAATGGCTTTAAGAAGAAACACTCTTGGTGTAGAATTGTACTCTATCATATGTTTTACATGTAGTTTACGCAGCTTTGACATAATACATTTTCTCGCTTGAAGTGTAATGCATATTTATTATTTTGGTATGCATTAAATATATTTTAATAACTGTTTAATTTTATTGCATTTTCAGTGAATGTCATTTTTTTATTTACAACACACACACACACATACATACATATATACATATATATATATATATATATATATATATATATATAATTTATTTCTTAGCAGACGCCCTTATCCAGGGCGACTTACAATTGTTACAAGATATCACTTTTTTTTTTTTTTACATACAATTACCCATTTATACTGGAGCAATCTAGGTAAAGTACCTTGTACAGCAGCAGTGTCCCCCACATGGGATTGAACCCACGACCCTCCGGTCAAGAGTCCAGAGCCCTAACCACTACTCCACACTGCTATCCCTGGTTATGGTTCATAATAAATTTAACTGAGTAACTTTATTTTAAGTAACGGTATTAACAATACTTTTGGACACTGTGCCTCACCAGGATACAGGTGCTTTTGAACACATTAATATCACCGATTACGTGGCCTTTTCTGCACTGACTTAATAGTTCAAACTTCCTATGTTTAAATTATGTGTTACACATCGAAGTAACAGGGTTCGAACACACCCATGTTCCAATGTTCACATTCCATTACGACTCTCCACAAATACCCCGAGTAAAAGTACAATACAGACAGACACCTGCCGGTCTGTGGCAGAACTGCACACTAATCAGCAGTTCCTGCTAGCCCCGCTGACTGTCATTATCCGCACCTGTTGCGGTTTTAAAAGTACAATACAAACCTAAACAGCAAATGCGTACCTCTTTGAAAGCAGCCGGGATATGAGTACGCGCATCTTTTCTGCACCTCCTCTTGCTGGTAGTGCTGCTCAGTAGCGTAAAGAAGCCCTGCCTGGTAAGGCAGGTATCCGAGAGAAAATGGGTAAGGGATGGCGGCCGGCCTGCTCTGCCAGCCCAGGCTGCTGTGCTTGAGAGAGGGGGGCTCTGGGAAAGGACTGCACCGCCGCTCAGACTCCGGTTTAGTCAGAATGGAGTCGATACTGAAGGAAACCTTGGCAGGTATGATGGAGCCGAGTTCCTCTCGGTGCACAAAGCTGGGGGTGGGCTTTGTCAAGTGGTGGCTGGAGACTGTTTTTAAAAAGTCAGTTCTCAATACAGGGTTCTGCAGCATTTTCAGTATTCTCTAAGTGTCCCAAGATTAAGAATTCTAGATCCTTGCAGATTGCCGCGCGGTGATCTCTGGTGGCTGCGCCGTCCGTTGTTGTTGCCCAGCCTTGCTCGAGTGGATTAATGTCTCAGCTTTGAACTGGACGCTTTTATAGGGTCTAGCAGCGGGTACCGAAAACAGATGCAGAGCGCCAGGGGATTAGGGTGGGAAAAGGGAAGTTAGCTAACAACAGTCCCCCACCCCCTGCAGGTTACAGGAGAAACGTGTTTGTATGTGTGAATAGCCCTGTAAAGAAAACCGGTTATAATAACCAGCAGCTGAAAGGTATAACACAGACGGGTTATTTCAAATATATGCACAACAGTTTGAATCTAGCTAAAAACATTTTAAAGAACCGCAAATAGATCTAAAAGAATTAGATAATATAGCCTTTTGTTTCAAGAGCACTTTTATAGCCCAATTGTTAATATTGACTTTTTCAGTAGCCTAAATTTAATCCACCAATGACAACCTATAAAATAACATGATCACAAATAACAATACCACAAACGGATATTAATAATACTATAAAGATGCGCTTCAGCAAAACATGTACATAAAAAAAGCGTAATTCTACGGTCAATTTGCCTTAACTTTGCCATGTTTTTTTCTTTTTTTTTAAATTAAGTTAAAAGTCCAAAGTAAAAGTTGTTCACTATTAGTGTAATTACTTTAAAAAAATGATGTACCTTTATGGAAATATACACTAGAATGAATCTACAAATACAGTTTTATTAAGTTAATAATAGTACATCAACTCCCCAGTAATGTTGTTGAAGCTGACACCCTGGGATCCTTCAAGAAGCTGCTCGTTTACTCTCGTTTGTAAACTTTCTTATATTAACTTAAATTTATCGTAAAAATACGGTATTTTTTATAGTGCGTGGTATATATATATATATATATATATATAAAGATAGATAGATTGATAGATGGGGTATATTTAATTAACATGTATACTGCGTGAGATTCATTGCAGTCCATGGCTCAAACAACAAAGCAGGGTTATTTAAAGTTATTTTGCTCACAAGAGGAATCAAAAATATATTTTAACACAATCAGCCTAATTTTCAGAAGAGGCAATGTGAAAAACAGGTCGCAAAACACCTTTGCGACAACAGATAGGTGGCAAACTGTATATTCTAAATTTATATCAGTTGCGTAATGGCATTCAGGGTTTGCGCTTTATGAAAATGCAATCGTATTGCAGCTTGTTAAGTAATTGAAGTCCGTAATTAGTTCTATTTTGGTGCAAAACACTGATGTGCCCACTTAGTACACCAAAATATACTCGCTAATTAAGACACGGCCCCTCTCGTGTCTTATTTAAACTGCGACCGCTGACAGGGCTACTGAGCTGTAATCGACAATGGATAATATCGAACAATTCTCCGACATACAACACGAGAGGGAAGGGAGAAGGAGAAAACGACCCTACCCTAAACCCAGAATAGTTCGTCCTCGTCAGACATTTCTAGATATCTTCTTTCTTTTCTTTCTTTTATTTTTTGTATATAGCGCCTTTCATAGTGGACCACCATCACAAAGCGCTTTACAGAGGTAGGCTGTGAACTGTGCATTATATACAGAGTCACTTACAATAGGACATTGATTTAACATCTCGTCTGCAGGATGGAGCACAAGGAGGTTAAGTGGCAGAGGTGGGATTTGAACCGGTGACCTTCAGGTTACAAGCCCTGGACTTAAACCACTGGACCTCGTAATCTAACTCCAATACAAGTTATGCGTAGATACAGATTGGATAGGCACTATAACAGAGCTGTGTGAGTCTGATTTGGAATCACAAACAGCCCGCAGTCACGCCATACCTGTATCTGTAAAGGTTACAGCAGCCATTCATTTTCATGCAACGGGTGCCATCCAGACAACAGCTGGGGACAGATCAGACATCTGTCAGTCTTCTATGTCACAGATGCACTTTTCTGTAGGGCAAGTGTATGTACTATTTCCAGTTGGGGATGTGGAACAAAATAGAACCAAACACAAATATTATCAGTTGCCTGGCTTCCCAAACGTGCTAGGTGCAATAGATGTTGTAATATCCCCAGATTCAAGGAATTACATTGCTTTCCGAAACAGAAAACTCCATCATTCTTTAATTGTGCAAGTGTTATGTGATGCTCAATTACTGTATCACTGATGCAGTTGCCAAGTACCCTGGCTCATGCCACGACGCATTTATAGTGGAGAAGGAGAACAGTGCCTTGTTCAGAAAATTCCAACAGGGGCTTCGAAGTGGAGGCTGGCTAATTTTAGAATATATTAAATACACAATTAGCATATGACCATAATAAAACATATGTAACAAACGCATATTAATGTTTAACATGTGTATTATGATTTTTCACAAACAGAGAAATATTCAGATATTGCGTGTAAAGAATATGAATATTAATGTTGCATCCAGAGAACACATTGTTATATTGAAATAAATTAAGGAACGTTTTCTTTTTGTTTCTATAGGCACGCTGTATTATTATTATTATTATTATTATTATTATTATTATTATTATTATTTAGTAATTTAGCAGACGATTTTATCCAAAGCCACTTACAGAGACTATAGGGGTGAACTATGCATCACACACCGAACATATCTTCAATTATTACCCAATGGCATTCAATCCATAAACCGTTCGTTTTAGTCCATTTTAGAGGTAGTTTATTTATTTATTTATTTATTTATTTATTTTTGGAAATCGTTTAATTAACAGTTTTACATTTATTCCAATGCACACCAGAGCGTATTCCTTGAATTTAGTTCACACAAATATAATATACGTCGTTAGAAGAAATTGATAGGTTATTATAATAATAATAATAATAATAATAATAATAATAATAATAATAATAATAATAATAATAATAATAATTAGTAGTAGTAGTATTTATATTAGTATTAGTAGTATTAATAATAATAATAATAATAATAATAATAATAATAATAATAACCCCATGTGGGAAAACTAATAAGTGTAGAGCCAAAGCGTGCACTTCTAGGCAGATTTGACTTTTTGCTCTGTCTAATCGTGGATATCCCTTTTAGCCCCTTAATTTAGCACGGACCGTATGCTATGAGGCAAATATAAGTACTGACGGACAGCCTATAGTCTACTGTTTTGCTATACCGGGGCAGAAATGGTGAGAATTTGAACTGGCCATTCTGCATAGGATATTAATTGCAAATGCTTGGAATGTCCTTTCATGGCACGTTATTTATAAGCGAGTGCTCTGTCAAAGTGAACATGTATTATTATGAGGGAGGGTGGAATGGGTAAAACATACTGTATATTGAATAACTCGTTTCGGTACTAAATCGTGGTTTATTATTTACATGAGGTCAACTACCAGGTGATATAGGGAGAGGGACATTGATTTATTGTTAATTCCCAACTGGAAAGTGCCATGTCGTGTGAGTGGGGAAGTAATGGTACGAAGACGTTACCACGTAGCTGGGTCTATATTAATTAGTAAGCTAATGGGCCGTTTTGTTTCTCATTATAGGTCTGTGTGCACAGCTAATGTATCCCAGTTAAAAACCTGGAAATTTTCACTCTGTCATAACGAGATGGCAAAAGTAGCACATTCTTGATTTTGTCCCACCCGAGTGAAAAGGCGAGGTCGTCGAGATTGAGGAAACTGATGTCACCTGCAGACCCAGACCCCGGCCTCCAGTCACAGTGTCCCTTTTTGCCACCTCGATTCCTCGTTTTTACTGTGTTTGTTTAGACAGCACATTGTGTATCGACTGCTGGGTGGCTATTGCGGGAAAGTGTTAGAACTTAGCCTTGGAAAAAACAAACAAACAAATAATAATAATAATAATAATAATAATAATAATAATAATAATAATAATAATAATAATAATAATACAGAAATAAAGACACAACAATTCTATTTTTTGTATGTTTTATTTGTATGTATTTATTTGTAACTGTAGCGTTAATGTCAACCGTATTAACTTCCATAACGATTTTAGTATTTTGTAGACTGTAATACAATATGAATTATATATACAGTTATATGACCGTTATCATGTCTTACAATATCCCTACAAAATGCAGCCTACAAAATATTGAATCATGAATTACATCTTATGGAACCGATTATAATAAACACGTTTTAATATTTATATTCTTAACACGACACTGTTTAGTTTGGTTTTGTGCGTCTAAGGCTTGTTGTCAATTAAAACAATTATTTAAAATGTGATTTTACAGTGCATAGTTCACTTTTGCATACAATTATGAGGAAAATAAACAGAATGCTGTTTTCTGCTTTGACTGTAAACACATACAATCGGTAACGAATGGTGTATTGTTTTGTTGCATAAATGATTAAGCACCAATGTCTAAACAGTAGCTCAATACATCCCAACCTTAGTCTATCAGTTAACTATTTTAATTGCTGTTTAAATGACCATGAGCATGGCTGAAACTGGATTAAAGTGATGTATGAAAACGCGATAATATTGATTTAATCAAAATCACAGACTGTTCAATTCAACGTTATATTCTGAAACCCCGTAAACACATACACTCATACATTTTCCAAAATAAATCCATTATTATTATTATTATTATTATTATTATTATTATTATTATTATTATTATTATTATTACTACTACTACCACGACGTACGCTTATATTGAGGTCAATATAAGTATTTTATATGAATGAAAAAAAGATAAGATTAAATAAAATTAGATAAAATAAGACCTCCATAATTTACGTAACACCTCAATCTGCCAACACTGGCGTTGGTATGTTTGGCATAATCTGCAGTTCCTGATACTGATTGGGGAATGCATCCATTCATTTAGCTGCAGGATTGGAAGAACCGACCTATTTCCTGTAAACTGCATTAAAAGATATAAGGCCTGTTTCATTAGCACTAAAGGGTCGTTATAAAGAGGGGGAGATGGCAGTAGTGCATTTGATTCCATCTAGTCCCCACGTCAGATGCCATTGTACTTTCCTTCTTAGAATTCTGCACAGAAACAAAGGACTTGGCTACTTCAAACGATCTAATAGATGTTAATGGATATTAGATAAAGTGGAGGCACTTGCTCCACAAATAAAATGCAAACGGGGTATTTTACAATAGCCTACCCTAAAATCTTCCATGCCCAAATGAACTACATAGGCGCTGTTTCTTTTTTTTCTTTTTTTTTGTGCCGTTTCACTGTCGGGACCACATGCCGTTTTTTTAAGGTTTTTTTTTTCCATGAGAAATTTCGCACCTAGCTTTTTCTAAGAGCACAATGGGTCTTCATTTCCATTTGATTTAAACACGGATTCATCTTGCCCCCGATGCTGAAAAGAGGGAGCGGAAACTTCTTTTCTCACTCCATTACAAAGTTTGAGCCCAGCTTTAATCAGTGAACATCGCCGCGCTGCGCTTGAGTCAATACTTGGACTTGAGTGTACACGTTGTTCAGATCATGTCAAACATCCTTTTGGTTTTACATAACAGTAGAAATGAATTTACAGTAATTATCTATATGATTACAGCAATTATACACACACACACACACACACACACACACACACACACACACACACACACACATTAATAGTAGTAATAGTGAATATATATATATATATATATATATATATATATATATATATATATATATATATATATATATATAATATATATTCACTATTACTACTATTAATAATAATAATAATAATAATAATAATAATAATAATAATAATAACAAACAACAACAATCTGCTTTGTGAGACCATAAACAAGTGATCTACAACAGAGAGAATTATAAGGTACCAAGGAACAGCATATTTATATACAGTATACACACATGTCAATTACCTTCAAAATTATTATTCTTTTTGGTAATATAATCACTTTTTGGTAGGCTGTAGGCTGTAGGCTATGAACATATGTGCTTTTCAGAAAGTTAACTTACTGTGTGGTGGCAGGCAAAAAAGAGGCCTATTTATTTATTTATTTATGTAATTATTAATTTTTAACAACATTAAACATTTTAAATATGTAGCAATGTCATTATTATTATTATTATTATTATTATTATTATTATTATTATTATTATTATTATTTTCAAACACGTTTAAGTCTTTTCCATTTTAGCAGTAGGCATAAAGAAATACAACTTCAAATAGCACTAAAACATTCAAATCTCTTGAAAAATAGATTATGAATCTCAATGTGACTTCCTGGTTAAATAAATGTTTAAAATAATAATAATAATAATAATAATAATAATAATAATAATAATAATAATAATAATAATAATAATAATAAAGGTTGCACAAGGATTGTAGGCTTCGATGTGCCCCTACCGTGAGTAGCATTCGTAACGTGAGTAGCATTCGTTTTTTTTTTTTTTCAATAATCCAATGAAATGACATAATTATAACTATTTAACAGAGAGTATCTAATGGCACACAAGGTGTAATAAGTCTCTGGGTGATCGGGGCAGAGACTATACTGATGATTATGATGAGATTGCTAGTAGTCACCTCTGATAAAGAGTTACAGGAATGAATAAGGAGGCGTCATTTCAATGTCATTAAACGGTGGAAGGATGGGATTTTAAATTCATGGATCCGAGTTTGAGGAGGATGCAGGATGGTAGAGATTATGAGCTGTAAATGAGAACGACAGGGGGCGAGGAGGAACACGGGTCATTACCACTAAAATCAAAATGAACAGGGCAATGCAGATTGGCTTCAGAGTTGTGAATGAGCGTCTGAAACCGTGCTTGTGGTTTGTGTATTCGCTGTCTGGGACTGGGGCAAGGTTTGGTTATGTATAAAAAAAACTGGCCGTATTTACTACTTAAAATATCCGAAAAGCAATGTATTTCTTCATAATTTACCAGCTTACTTGATGAATGTTGACATTTACCTGTAAAACCTAAGGTTAACAGATTCGAACCTTTACTGTACACTGTTGGAAAAAAAGGGTACAACTGGAGTACTTTTATGTGCCCTAAAGAACAAACAAGTACCATATTCCCTTGAAGGTACGCTTAAGATCCTTGCTGGACACTTTTTTGTACTTTTCAATTAATAAAATTAAAAATACATTTAAAAATATAAGTCAAAGGTACAGATGTGTCATACAAATAAGACCATACCTTCTTGCTTACGGCATAGAAAGGAGAAAATGAATCTGTGCGTGCGCACGTGATTTTTGT